>NW_022589707.1:36911110-37184687 GCF_004348235.1 Phoca vitulina | reverse complement strand
CACCAGCTTGCATTCCCACCAACAGTGTAGGAGGGTTCCCCTTTCTCTGCATCCCCGCCAACATCTGTCATTTCCTGACTTGTTAATTTTAGCCATTCTGACTGGTGTGAGGTGGTATCTCATTGAGGTTTTGATTTGGATTTCCCTTATTTTAAGCTGATTTTGAAGGCATGAAATGTTTCTGACTAAATAGAAGCAAAAATATGGAAACAGATAGAGTCACACAGGTCTCTCTCAATAATATCAAAAACCCCATGAGGGAAATCAAGCCTTCAGGGTACCAAAAATAATGTGGCTCAGGTGCAGGAGATGAGCAACTTCATTCAGCCCACATCTTGTCATCTGCTTCTGCCCACTCCCCTCCCCTCCCCACCCGGCTTTCCTGTCTCCTTTGACTTGTTCCTGGCTCTCATTTGAAGCTTATTACATTCTCCTTTTCTGTTATTTCCCCTCTGTCTCTGTGATAAACTCTCTCTCTTCTCCTCACAAAGACAACTTTTTGTGTACCCCAGGAACCCTCTAGATTGATTATAAATCTTCTGGACTCAAACTCTGGCAGCAGCATCTGTACCACTGAGCTTATCAAGAGAACAAGATGTAACAAACATTGTTCAGCAGTTTCTATGTGCTAGACACTGTAAAGAGGGCTTCACCTGTGTTACCTTATCCAATCGTCAAATCAACCCTTTGAAGTAAATATTATTGAAATATTATTGAACACTAGGACATTAAGACTCCAAGAGATCAAATAACCTAGATCACAGAGTTAGAAAACAACAGATTGCTTGGACCCCAAATTCTCACTCTCCTACTCCAGGGCTCCAGGTGATCTATCACACTGTTTGTACTTTATTTATGAGCAAATAAACAGACGCATAATCTCGATCAAGCAGAATATTCCACATTTGTCATTATGAAACAAATATTCTTTTACAAAAGAAAGAAGATACACTCTATCTGCCACCAGGCAGAGCCTTGATGTTGCTTAGTCTCTTCCATGAAGCCCTTTGCAGCTTCCTTTAAAGAAGGAAGTTTGGGCTGCAGGGGGAGATGAATAATGCAAGGTAAGTTTAATAGGTTGAGAAAAGACTTCTTAAGAAAGCAAGAAAATGAGATGAGAAGGATCTAAATCAGAAATAGCTACAGATTCATTTTGAAGTGTGTCTAATGGTGGCAGTCTGATAAAGTGCCGGCAGGAGGAGCCCAAGGTGATGTGCTTGGTAATCCTATTTAAATCTGACAAGTGACTTATCAACTCAGTTCCTGATTTAAAAAAAAAAAAAAATACACAAAGATTATGCTGGCAAAAGGCTGAGAAATTAGAGTCCTGCAAAAGCACAGAGGAAAGAGGGTTAAATCTCCAAAAAGGTGAAAAAAATTCTTAGAAACCATCAATGATTCTCAAAATATCTGTGACGTGGGTTTGTAGGTATCCTCTCCTTCTGGGAGGATAAGGGTCCTGAAATTCCCAATGGGTAGGAAAATTGGGGCTGGAGCACAGAGGTCAAGAATGAACCTAATAAAACCCAGATGGGAAGTTTTATGCTCACTAAAAACAAACAATGACAGTGCAAAAAATAAGGTATCGATAAAGACTTGAGTATCTTTAAATCAGTCACATAGGCACTGTTCTGTTACTTTTAATATACCAATTCTTGATTTTGAAAACTTTTCAGAGATTTTGTCTCCTGCAATTTCAAAAAGATTTTAAAATTTAACTCTATTTCTAATATATACACACCAAGATCTCCTCTATCAAAATGTAAGAATACAACTTGATTTGTAATGACATATTCTAAATTCTCAAATACGTTAGGGTTTGTTTCTGAGTTATACCGTTAGATTAACCTGTTTTTTTTAATGACTGGATCACATTACTTTACTTGGTATAACTTCACAGTATCTATTAATATCCAATAGTGCAAGACCTCCTCCTTTCTCTTTCTGGCTATTCTTAATTGCTTATGTCTCTAAGAAAACGTCAGTTAAAATCACTTTGTCAATTTCTAAAGAGAACTCTCCCTTTTGAGTGTATACTGAGACAGTACTTAAGAAAACTATAATCAATTACTCAAGGAAAAGAATTATGCATCTTATTGCATCAGCTAAAACTTTCAGAATATATCATGCTCTCATCCAGGTAGATGAGTAGTCCTTTCTGTATGGAATACCTGTTGTATTTTTTTACCCAAGCACCTTTTCTTCCCTGCTTATAACAGCCCCTCTCATTTTATTTTGAGAACATCCCCTCCCACATTACTCATTCCATATGACTCTTATGGGCTTTCAGCTATGTTACTCTACTGGCTTCAGTGATTAGTCAAAGAGAGGGTATACAACCCAAGCTTGGATAATCACAGATCTTCCCTGGTATTTTCCACACTGAAACCTTTAAGCACCTTTTCTTTCTTAGTAGGTTGCTAGTGCAAGCCACCACATCCCAATACCTAAATAAGCTGAGAAAATGAAACTAGTACCCTAAGGAAATCAGAAAAAAAGAATCCTGAGAGTGGTATGTCCTTGGTTGTAATCCCTCCTATCTCCAGACCTACAGCTCTTCATAGGTTTGTGAACTACTACGGTATCCTTCCAGCAAATCCCATTCTGAGCTGAAGATAGTTTGTACCAGGTTCCTGTCACCTGCCAACAAAAAGGTCTTCCCATGTATTCAAGATTTTTATTTCCTTCAGGGAAGTTTAGTTTTCCTTGGTCCTGGAAATTCTTAGCAGGTATTTTCTCTGGACAGTATATATGTTTGCCCTCTCTTGTTCACAGAGTACATTTTTAAATTATAGTTTCTAAATTGTTATTGCTGGGATATAAGATAGCTATTTATTTATTGTACTTACTGTATTTACTTAACAATCTGTTTCCTTACTAAACTCTCACTCTTTCTAAGGATTTCTTTGTTTCATTGTTTTTGGTTTTCTAAGGACATATACCATCTACAAGTTTCCCTTTTCTTTTCTAATCATTACGGCTCTTATTTCTGTTTTGTGTCTTACTGCATCAGCTAAAACTTTCAGAATTTTGAACCATATTGGCAATAGCAAGCAATCTTATCATTCTGCTAGCTTCACTTAATTTTCTGTTCATGAAATGTCTATAAAATTTTCTGTTGTAGTCTTATTATAAATTTCCCTTTTATAATTGACTTTGTGAATGTCTATCCCAAAAAATTAAAAAATCATTGATAATACCTTTATCATCTATTGAGATGACCATGTATTGTTTCCCCTCCTTTTCTTTCTTTCTCCCTCCCTCTCTCTCCCCCTCTCCTTTTGAGGTATTGATGTGTTGTATTGATAGCGAAATGGAAAACCAAACAAACAAACTTATTCTCCAGATGGAATCAAATTTCCTCTGAGGAACTTTGTTGGAAAAATAATTTCATAAAACAAAGGATTGGCGGGGGAGGGGGGGGGAGTAGGTGAAAAGCCCTAAAGGTATGGATTGAAAAGAGACAACAAAGAAAGAGTTAACACTATTCTGCCTATAAAATGAAGAGAATTTAGAGGCAAGCAAGAGCAGAAAAGAAGGAAAAAGAAGGAGGGGGAGGGAGGGAGGGAGAAAGAGAGGGAGGGAGGGAAGGGGGACAATACACAATCATTTCAATAGATGATAAATCCATTATCACTGATTTTTTTTATTTTTTGGGATAGACATTCACAAACTCAATTATAAAAGGGAAATTTATAATAAGGCTACAGGAGAAACTTTCCAGCAGGATGGCTTCAAGCTGGAACCGTACTTGACAGCAGTAACTGCAGTACCTTCAAAGAACATATAAATCTGATATCCATGTTTAAGTTAAATGCTGGGTGGGACTGCAATGTAATCACCTCTCCAGAACAGTAAAAAGTCTTACTCACTTATTGCTGTATGAAAGTGATATTGGAGAGAGCATTTGAAAATTATGAAGACTAGGCTGTGTCTAATCTTTTGTTTGTTGTCTGGAAAAAAGTAAATCAACATCTACAAAACACAAAGTATAGGAAAAAATTCAATAGACTCAGGAAATAATGGTGACAAGTAATGAGAAGAAACCTGGAGAACCCCTGAAAAATTCACTGATTGAATTTTAGTAATTAAAACTGGATGTGGGATAGAGCTTTAAGACAGTCTCATGCAGGTCTTAAAGGGCATGTCTATACGACACCTGGATTATACATTAAAATAACTTCATAATAGGGCCACCTGGCTGGCTCAGTCGTTAAGCGTCTGCCTTTGGCTCAGGTCTTGATCTCAGGGTCCTGGGATCTAGCCCCGCATCAGGCTCCCTGCTCAGCAGGAAGCCTGCTTTTCCCTCTCACTGCGTCTCTCTGTGTCAAATAAATAAATAAAATCTTTAAAAATAATAATAATAATTGGGTGGCTCAGTCATTAAGCATCTGCCTTCAGCTCAGGTCATGATCCAAGGGTCCTGGGATCGAGCCCCATATCGGTCTCCCTGCTCCGCAGGAAGCCTGCTTCTCCCTCTCCCACTCCCCCTGCTTGTGTTCCCTCTCTCACTGTGTCTCTGTCTGCCAAATAAATAAATAAAATCTTTAAAAATAAATAAATAAAATAAAAAATAAAAAAAATACTTCATAATAGTAAAGCCACCTTGCAGTACTCAAATAAATTCTATTTGGTCATGTTGTGTTGTTATTGTTGTATATTTATTCATTTGCATTGCTAGAATTCTATTTAAAGCTTTTCGCAATTATATTCATAAAGATTAGCCTTTACTTTCTTCTTCTATGTAGCTGTCATCATAGGAATAACCTATCCCCTGATATTTGAATATAATTGCCTATAAAACTCTTGAGATCTAAAGTATTTTTAGCAAAGTAATTATTTCACAATTTTTTCAATGTCATCATATGCTATTGCTGAATTCCAGGTATCCATTTCTTTTGGAGTATTTTCCTTTAAAAATTGCCTTTCTGTCAAGATATTCAAATTTATCAGCATAGATTTCTATCCATTTTCCATTTTTATCTTCATCTGTATATTAAGAGCTTTAAGTATTTATTTGTTTGTTTTCTTGACTCTGATTACTTCCTAGAGCTGTGCTATCCAATAGGGTAGTCATTAGTCTATGTAGCAATTTAAATTTAAATTAATTAAAAAGAAGACTTGTAAACAGTCAACACGTACATACAAAGATGCTGAACATCACTAATCATCAGAGAAATGCAAATGAAAATCACAATGAGATATCACCTCACACGTGTCACTATCAAAAAGACAAGAGATAACAAGTGTTGGCAAGGATGTGGAGAAAAGAGAACCCTTGTGCACTGTTGGTGGGAATGTTCATTGGTGTAGCTACTATGGAATACATCATAGAAGTTCCTCAAAATATTTAAAATAGAACTACCATATAATCCAGCAATTCCACTTCTGGGCATTTGTCTGAAGAAAATGATGACAATAATTTGAAAAGATATACACACCCCATGCTTTCTTTAAGTCAATAAATCCAAAATATTATCATTTTAACATGTAATCAATATAAAAATATTAATGAAGTTTTATATTATTCTTTTTTTTCCAAAACCCGGGGGATATTTTACACTTACATCACATCTCAGTTAGCACTAGCCACATTTCAAGTGCTCCAGAGTTACGTTGTATGGGACAATCAGTTCTACAGAACTTATTTTGATTCATGTTTCAATTGCCTGAAGTATACCCTCAAATAATTCTTTCCCAGAATGACATGGTTAATGAGATAGATACACATGAATAACAACTAAAGTAGAGATTTACTGAATTTAAATTAAACTCAACGTATTTCTTAATTATCTTCTGCTGTTTATGCACTATAGAAGAGAATTAGGAGCCAAATCTGATAGTTTTTCTTTCTCTTGTAGGCAAACATTTTTCTTTATCTTTGTATTTCAAACATTTTGCTAGCATATTTATAACTGTGAGTTATTTTTACTGATTTTTAAATTTATTTTCCTGGAACACAATGAGCCCTTTGAATATGGAAACTCAAGCCCTACTCTCTTCCACTGGGGCAAGTTGCCTTCAACTTTATCTTTGATTACTACTTCTGTTCCAGTTATTTTGTTTGGCTTTAGTCTCAGAACATCGATGATTCATTTACATGTGTTGACTCTTGTCTGACCCCCTATTATCTTGTCTCGTTTTCAATTGCTTATCACTTTCATCTATAGTGTAAGACACTGTTTCTCAACAGTGGAAGTTTGTCTTCCAATCCTTGATTAAATGTTTTTCAGTGTCATTTCTATATTTCAATGTGAATGTTAATTCCTATGTTACATATTTACTTTTCTTTGCTTCTTAACTCAAAATCAACCTGCTTCTTTTCTTATGGCTTTCTGTTCCTATCTTAGAAGGGCTATGTCTTCCTGCTTCTTATGGAGAATGCAAAGTAGCATTTACATGTTTTCTTTTGGCTTCTACATTAAATCATTTTTCAGAAGGCTACCTCTTCCCAACGTCTTTATGATGGTGTTTCACTTCCCTAGTTCTTCATATTTGGTTTAGAGTTTTATTTTGGACTTAACCCTACTTTGGTCATTCTGGAATGCAAAAAGACTCATACAGAGATTATTGTTTTCCAAAAGGCAAGGAACATAGGTCACTCTAGGTTTCATTCACTGTCTCCTTAGGCTGCCAGATAAATTAAGCAGAAAGAACCGAGAGTAAGACTGACATTTATATCCAAACAGTTATCATAATAAGCAATGCATAACCCAAGCCAAAAGAGTGAGCATAAAAAATTGTGCCCAACCTGCTTCGGAGTAAAGCCTTGCATCTGTCTTTACCCAATTGATGGGCACAGCTCCCACATAATTTTCAAAGTCTATTTAGAATTTCATATGGTGCAGTAGATCACTATATAGTGAGACCATCAATTCCAAGAGGAAAGGTCTCAATTACTCTTTGTCATACATCAAAAGAGTGAGTCTGTTCAGCAGAGTAATGATGTAGACAAGATTAAAGGGAGGCTGTTTTCAAGAACTTTGACAGCATTCATTTAGTACACTAATTAAAAGAGAAGTTTATCTATTGAGAGTGAAATCTACTTGACAGACACTTTGCTAATGGTCAGTGTAAGTTAGGTACTTGAGAGTTAAAAGATAGCATTTTTTTTAAGTTTGCCATAATTAAACTTTCACTAAGTCAGACACCACCACCCTCATAATTAAGTGAAAATTTTTCAATGCATAACTACCTTGAAATATGCTAATGTCTGCAAAGCATGCAAAAATCCAAGTTTTACCATCTGCTGGATGATTCATTTGTAAATCTGCCTAGTATTCCTTTGGGAAGTTCCAGCACGGATTTTTAACCTCATTATAAAAACTTGGTAGGAATGAATTCAGTAATATAGTATGTATGAAAGTGCTCTAAGCATTTGGAAGAATGTGCCACATTCATCCTAGACATGTTGAAATGGTATGTGTACTGTGATCAAAAATAAAAGTGTTTGAAAGTAATTGCATGGAGATTTGGTGTTTTAATCAAGAATACCAGAAAAACAGAGACTTCAGAGTAATATATTAGTCACAGAGAATTCTGGCCCAAACTAGCCATTGCTGGCAATAAAATAAAGACAATGGATCATTTGTTGGTGGTAAGCTCCTTTTGGGAAAGAACTGTGACTTACTCATTTTTATACTCCTGTACCCAAAATGTCCTTTCGAAGTTAATTTTTTCATATGCTTCTAAGATACCTGCTTCTGAGGCTGTGGAAACCACATTAAGAAACTTCAATAAACTTCTCAGTGTTTTCTTCCTTCCATGTGCTTCAATTGTATCATGCATGGGTTTTCTTCAGTTTCTCACCCAAATGGCTTCGCAACTTGACCTCTCTTCCTATCTTGACCAATGGGACTAGGGAACTTGGCTTCATAAAATTTACTGGCCTGGAAACTAGGCAATTCTTTCATAAGTTCCAAGAACTGCAGCTCTAAACATGAGGTTTTCCCCAGGACTTCGTAACTATAGGGGAGTTATTCACAGCTTCATCTGCAGGACGATGACCCCTATAATTGCACATTTTACAGCCTACAAAACTGGATGTGTCCACCCTGGGCTTCAACCCAAGGCTTAACCAAGGCCTAATGCACACTATGGCAGGAACCACTCACCTCCTTAGTCTACCTACCTATCAGCGGGGGGAAAAAGGGAAGGTACAGGACATAGTGCTTGGCCACAGTAGGTGCTCCATAAATATTTGTTGAAAAGGAGGTATCACGGGAAGCTAAGACTGGTAAATCATGGAAGTCCCATTAAGTTAAAATGCATCTGACTTCTTTTCTAGTAAGGTAACTGAGTATGAATCTCTAAGAACTGTCCAAGTGATAAGTGGTTTTATCCTCTTGTTTGAAATTGTTACAGATCTGGAATAGTTCTATTCATTCTGCTTTCAATCCAATTGAACAAACATTTATTGAACACTTATTATGTACTGACTGGCAAGGCACAGTTTCTGTTTTCAAGGTACTCAAAAATCTAGTAGGGAGATAGGCACTAAAGAGCTATTTATAATACAGTATGAAACAAGTAATAATATAACTATGTAGAAATATACTGATGCCAAACAAAGCAGGGAGTGATAATTTTGTTCCAGGGGTCAGGCTAGGCTTTACAAAAAAGGTAGCCTATGACAGAGTTTTGAGAGATGAATGGATTGGCTTGGTGATCAACAGAGAGAACATTTCAGGCAGAGGGAACCACACGTACAAAGGCATGGAGGAGTGAAACAGGATGAGAGGGCAACTAATTTCGTTTTTCTGAGGCTGAAATGATGAGTTAGGGCTTAACAGAAGTCATCTCAGGCCATCTTTGGAAGGGCCTGGTGTGATGTGTCAAAGATTTTGATTCAATTCTGTAGGCTATGAAAAGTCATCTTAAAGGTGCTTTTTTTTTTAATTAAACTTTTTACTCTGAGAAATTATAAATTCACATGCACTTGTAAGAGATAATACATGTACCCTTTACCCAGTTTCCCCCAATGGTGACATTTTGTAATGTTATGGTACAATATCACACCCAGGATGGTGACACTGAGGCAGAGCATCGCCGTCGCAAAGATCCTTCCTGTTATCCGTCTATAGCCACGCCCACTTTCCTCTCAGCCCACTCCCTCCTTAACTCCTGACAACCACTAATCTGTTCTCCATTTCTATAATTTTGTCATTTCAATAATGTTGCGTACATGGAATCATACAGTATACATATAACCTTTTGGGATTGGCTTTTTCATTCACTAATTCTCTGGAGATTCATCCAGGTTGTTGCATGTATCAGTAGCTTGTTCTCTTTATTGCTGAGCAGTATTCCATGGTATGAATACACCACAGTTTGTTTAACCATACACTGGATAAATAAATCTGGGTTGTTTCCAATTTGTGGCTATTATGAGTAAAACTTCTATAATGATTCATGTGCAGGGCTTTTTAAACTGTAGTAAAATATATGTGAGATAAAATTTACCACCTTCACCATTTTTATGGGTAACCAAGTTCCATGGCATTAAATATATTCACGTTGTATCCACCTCCAGAACTCTTCTCATCTTGCCAAACTGAGCTGTGTACCCATAAAAGTAATTGCCTCCTCCTCTCAGCCCCTGGCATGGTTGTGATTCTACTTTTTGTCTCCACGAATTTGGCTACTCTAAGTACCTCATGTAAGTAGAATCATACAGTATTTATCTTTCTGTGGCTGGCTAATATCATCTAGCATGATGTCCTCAAGATTGACCCATGTTGTAGCTTGAGTCAGAATTTCCTTCCTTTTTAAGGCGGAATAACATTCTACTGTATGTACATTTTAGTCTGTAGATATTTTGTTTATCCATTCATCTACTGATGGACACTTGGGTTGCTTCCACCTATACTTCAAACAACACTGCTAGGAGCAGGAATGTACAAATATCTGTTCAAACTCCCACTTTCAATTCTTTGGGGTATATACCCAGAAGCAGAATTGCTGGATCATATGGTAATTCTATTTTTAATCTTTTGAGGAATTATGAAACTGTTTTCCTTAGCGGCTATACCACTTTACATTCCCACCAATAGTGTACAAGGGTTCCAATTTCTCCACATTCTTGCCAACACTTTTGGGTTTCTTTCTATTATACTAGCCATCCTAATAGGTGTGAGATCACATGTACAGGTTTTTGTGTGAATGTAAGGCTTCATTTCTCTGGAATAAATGCCCAGAAGTGCAATTCCTGGGCCATATGGTACTTGTGTGTACTTTTTTAAAAAACGGCCAAACTTTTTTAAAGTGGCTTATCACCAGCGATGTATGAATGATGCAGTTTCACTGCATCCTTCTCAAGATTTGGTGTGGTCAACATTTTTTATTTTAGCCATTCTGGTAGATGGGTAGTGGTATCTCATTGTGGTTTTAATTTGCATTTCCCTATTGACTAATAAAGTTGAACATATTTTCAAGTACTTACTTGTCATCTGTATATCTCCCTTGGTAAAATGTCTCTTCCTGCCTTTTGGCCATACTCTGAATGGGCCGTTTTCTTTTTTACTTTTGAGTTTTGAGAATTCTTTATATATAATAATGCTAGGGCGCCTGGGTGGCTCAGTCAGTTAAGCATCTGCCTCCAGCTCAGGTCATGATCCCATGGTCATGGGACGGAGTCCCGCATAGGGCTCCCTGCTCAGCGGGGAGTCTGCTTCTCCCTCTGCCCCTCCCTCTGTTCAAGAGATATCTCTCACTCTCTCTCTTGCAAAAAAACAAAACAAAACAAAACAAAACAAAAATATATGTATACACATATATATATTATAATGCTAGAACTTTGTTGGATAGCAAAATTATTTGCAAATATTTTCTCCCACTTTGTAGCCTGTCTTTTCAACATCTTGACAGGGTCTTTTGCAGAACAAATGTTTCTAATGTTGGTGAAGTCCAATTTATCAATTTTTTCCTTTTACGGATCATGCTCTTGGTGACAAGTGTTTCTCTCCCAATGTTATAATCCCATGATTTTCTTCCTGTTTCTTTTTCTAAAAGTTTCATAGCATTATATTTTAAGTCCATAATCCATTTCAAGTGAATTTTTATATAAAGTTTGAGTCTTAGGTTGAGGTTTGTATTTTTGCCTGCGGATGTCCAAATACAACAGCACCATTTGTTGAAAAGGCTATATTAGCTCTATTAAACTGCTTTTGTGCCTTTGTCAAAAATCAGTTGGGCATATTTGTATGAATCTATTTCTGACTTCTCTATTCTGTTCCATTGACCTATGAATCTATCTTTTTACCAGTACTACCTAGTCTTTATTACTGTAGCTATACATTAAGCTTTGAAATCAAATAGACTGATTCCTTGTACCTCATCCTTCTTTTCTAAAATTGTTTTAGCTATTCTGGTTCCTTTGAAATTCCATATAAATTATAAAATAATCTTGTCTATATCTACGGAAACCCTCATTGGGATTTTCATAGGAATTGTGTTAAATCTGTTTATCAGTTTAGGGATAATTGACATCTTCACTATGTTGAGTCTTCTAATCCATGAATGTATTTCTTTCCATTTATTTAGATTTTCTTTGACTTCTTTCATCACCATTGTGTAGTTTTCCTCATGTAAGTCTTACACATGTTTTGTTATATTTACATCTACACATTTCACCTTTTTTTTTTTCTTTTTAGACAGAGAGAGCGGGGGAGGGGCAAAGGCAGAGGGAGAGAATCTTAAGCAGGCTCCATGCCCAGCATGAAGCCCGATGAGGGGCTCGATCTCACAACCTTGAGATCATGACCTGAGATGACATCAAGAGTCAGATGCTTAACTGACTGAGCCACCCAAGCACCCCTACACATTTCACTTTTTTTGAGCAACTGAAAACACCACCATATTTTTAATTTTGATTTTTTTTAATGTTTATCTTATATCCTATAACCTTGCTGAACTCACTTATTAGTTCTAGGTTTTGTTTGTTTTAGTTTGGTTTGGTTTGGTTTCTTAAAGATTTTATTTATTTATTTGACAGAGAGAGAAAGCACAAGCAGGGGGGAGCAGCAGAGGGAGAGGGAGAAGCGGGCTCCTTGATGAGCAGAGAGCCCAACGCAGAGCTAGATCCCAGGACCCCGGAATCATGACCTGAGCGAAAGGCAGACACTTAACCAACTGAGCCACCCAGGTGCCCCAGTTCTAGAAGGTTTTTAATAGATTCCTGACAATTTTCTACATAGACAATCATGTCTTCTGCAAACAGAGACAATTTGATTTCTTCTTTTCTGATCTGTGTGCATTTTATTTCATTCTCTTCCCTTATTGCACTGGCTAGAACTTCCAGCACCATGTTGAATAAAAAAGGATATAAGCAGATATCCTCATCTTGTTCCCAATTTTAGGGGGAAAGCATCGGTCTACAGTTAGCTGTAGGTTCTTGTAGATGCTCTTTATCAAATTGAGGACATTCCCCTATATTTCTATTTCCCTGAGAGTTTTTATCATGAATGTTGAATGCTGTCAAATGCTTTTTCTGCATCAATTGATATGATCATATTATTTTTCTTCTTTAGCCTGTTAATTTGGTGAATTACATTAATTTTCAATACTGGAAGAGAATCAACCCCACCCGGCCTGGTGTATAATTCTTTTTACATATTGTTGAATTGTTTTGCTAATATTATGTTTAAAAGTTTTACATCTATATTCATGAGGATATTGGTCTGTTATCTTTCTCTGGTTTTGGTATGAGGGTACTACCAACTTCATAAAATGAATTGGGAAATGTTTCCTCTTCCTATTTTCTGGAAAAGATTATGTAGAATTGTTGTTAACTTTTCTTTAAAAATTTGGTAGAACTTTCTAGCTAAACTTACTGGGTCTAGAGATTTCTTTTGGGGAATTTTTAATTATTAATTCAATTTTCTTATTCTATTAGCTACTTCATAATTGGTGAGTTGTAGTAGTTTCTGTTTTTCAAGAAAGTGGTCCATTTCATCTAAGTTTTAAGAATCCAAGTTCAGGCAGAAGTCTCAGATCCAACTCCTCACCCTGTACAGCCCAAGGCCTGAAATCTTTACCCCATGTACTAGATCCCATGACCTTGGCAACAATACTCACACACCGCATAGCTGCAGAATCAGCAGGCATGTTTAGAGCCTGCTCTACTAATATTAAATTCCTCGTTCATTTCCACCTGCAGAGATCCCTTTCTTTATTGCAAGTTTAACTATGCATTTAAAAATATTTTTAAAAATATTTTACTCAGCATTTCTACATGCTTATGAAAAATGGAGGATTTTCAGGCTATCCTAGTCCACCTTTTGCTGGAACCAGAAACTTCATCCTAACTTTATTCAAAGGAGCATACATTGAGAGAGGAAAAGAGGAGGTACTTGGCATGCAATAGCCAACCCCTGTCTGCCTTGCCCTCCCTGAGGTTACATTACACACAACAAAAATTTCTAATCAGATTTTTAAATTGTGTAAGCTTGTACACATGTAGGAAGGAGTAAATATTTGTGATTATCTCAACAAGTTAGACTACAATTCCCATGAAGGAAAAATAAATTAGTCTCCATGTAGGAAAAAAATCAATCAATCAATCAAAAGGAATAGAGGTGAGGTGCTGAGGGCAAAGGTGTCAGCAGATACCAATACAACTAATGTGATGATCAAGCTGCTCTGTGTGAGAACCTGGGAGGAGTGTCTTTCAATTCCTAAGAGGGAAATGGAAATACAGGGCAAAAAGTGGAGGAGGGTAGGCACAGAAGGACTGAGGGGTGATAGACCAGGAACTACATGGGCAAAGCGGTCTTTAAAAAAGTTATTGGTGGTGAGATGGATGAAAGGACTGTTGAGAACAGAACTGTGAATTAAAATTGTCTGCATACAATTGCATACTGTAATCTCCCTAATCTTCGCTCAAGTTCTGCTTTGACCAACAGCCTTTGGTTACTCCAAAAGAAGAGAAGGGGCTTTGTTTCACATCTGAGTCTATGTCAGAGCAGATAAGAAGACAGCCAGAGGCATGTAGAAGGAAACAGTCAACAGAAGTAGGAAATCAGGGCAAGGAGAATATTAGGTCATCCCCACAGAAACATCGAGGAGTGCTCTGAACTTCCAAAGGGCACACAATAGCAGTTTGGGCCTATTTACCTAGATCTCAATGGACCAGGAGCTTCCAGCTGACATCTGGGTTACATATCATCCACAAGCTCCTAGTTCATTGTTGAACCAATGGGTAACATATTGGGGACCAAGTAATATAGTGGATATATTCAAAGACCCAATCTTATACATTCGAAAAGAGAAAATCAAAGTGAGTTTCAGTTCCCCAAACACACGTACATACTCCAGTCCTTCATTATGACTGTAATCATCAACCCTTTCCAGGCCAAGCTGAGTTTTTCCCACTAGACAGGTTCTTGTAGAGAGCTCATGACCCCCTGACAGGGATGCCATAAAGAGGATTTGAACTTTGCATGGGTGGTGAGCTTTGGGCTGGATCAGTTTTAAGTTCTAGTCTAACTTGAAAGTGTTCAAATATAAGATAATGGGTTGATATATCTGTTTACTGAACCAAACATGTTTGTTTGGCTGATAATGACTGGATTTGATGAAAGGGAAGGAGAAAAGGAGTAAGATACACCTTGTGGTTAGGCAGACATATCTTGGGTGAACAAAAGTTGGGGAGTAACTGTCTATGGTTCTGAAACACAAATATGTCATGACAAAAACTAGAGTTTGAGGATGATGGTTCAGGTGATTTGGAGGTGCAAGCAAGAGGCGAGTGGGCCAGCCAAGCAGCTCTTACTATGATGTTGTTGTGAAGGGGAAAAGGCCAAGAGTAGGCAGGAGATGACCTTAGAAAGAGAATTAGATTCAAGAGATGATGCAGAGCAGTGCCAGTTCTAAGGGTTGAGTAGAGGTATCTATAGACTCTCTTCCTATAATCGCCTTCAGCCATCCCCCACAATCCCTCCCAATAAAAATAAAATTAAAATAATAAAACACTATTTTTTGATAAAAGCAATTAACATTTGCTCTGTCGTATGTATACATAATCACAAGTAGCTATAGGAAAATGCTAATTGTATTATTCTATGATCTATAAACAAAAACATTGTGCTGCTCTGCACCCTGGCTTCTGCCTCTACCCCCATTCACCACCATCACAGCTCAAGCGGTGGTTCGGAAACTGGAGCACATCAGAATCACCAACAGCTTTTGCTGGGACCCACCCCATGAGTTTCTGATTCAGCAGATCTGGTAAGGGGTACTTTTATTTCTCACAAGTTCGAGGGATCCAACTTTGAGGACCACTGAGCTAGACTGCTACCCCTAAACCCCTCATGCATAGAAATTCTAGAGCTGCCACTGTTGAAGATAAAGTTCCGGTTTCTGCTGAACAAGTGGGAAATGAAGATGTTCAGTCATTAAACACTGCTGAGGTAAGACCTAGAGCTCTATACAGGATCTGAACTTCTTAGAAATAGTTAGGGCTGTTTAAGACAAATGAGAAAATCTCCAGATCTAGTTCCTGCCCTATCCTGGGCCCTTTAAATGGCTCCGGTTCATCCACAGTCCATGCCCCTGAAAACACTGAACACCCAGCCACCAGCTACAGCCCACTGCTCATGGCATCTCTCAGCCCTTCCTCCCACCCATTTTCTCTTCTCCTTGTTCTCATCATCATGGTTCCATAACCCATCCAACCCCAAGTCAAGCTCCTAATGCTAGCAACAGACCCTCTTAGCTGTGACCAGCAATTTCAAAAAGTTCTCTGGCCAGACTCTAGCACTCTGTCAGATATGATTTTGAGTTTGCCCTGGGGTTCCACAATGGGTATCATCATGTAATAGGTGCTGGCTCACCCTCTATCCCAACCCCAGAGCTCACCCTTACTGTACACCCCTGTCTGTCCCTGCCCATTCTCTACCCAGGGAAAGGGATCATTCACCCAGATTATACACCCAGTACAAAAATAGCAAGTGACCTTCCTTTTGCTTTAACATCCATCCACCCACCCAAATTACTCCAGTTCTTCAATAGGATAATCTATTTTCAACACTACCTGGATTTTTACCTCCAAAAGCAAAAGAGGTCAAATGGGGCTTCATTTCCTTACTGCTTTTGATCCCACTATTTTCTTTTCAACCACTGCTCACCTCAGGGGAGAAAGCGAAGTAGTAAAAACTCCACAGTGGAGCAGCCCAGCTACACAAACTTTGGGGCCAACACCTCCCGCTGCACAGGCTCTTTCGAAACCCTGGACTGCCTCCAGGAAAGTCCACTGCACTGATTGCCGGCCTCTTTCAAGGCTCCTTGCACACCAAATTCTGGGCTTCTGCTGCCACATGGTGGCCATATCTGAACACTGCATGCAGCCTTTAGTCCCTGAAAAGTTGTATAGCCTTTTTTTTTTTTTGGATACACTTGACCTATAACATTATCTTAGTTTCAGGTGTACAACATAATGATTCAATATTTGTATATATTGTGAAATTATCACCATAAAAAAATCTAGTTAACATCTGTCACCATATGTAGCTACAGAATTTTTTTCTTGTGATGAGAACTTTTAAGATGTACTCTCCTAGGGGCGCCTTGGTGGCTCAGTCCTTAAGTGTCTGCCTTCGGCTCGGGTCATGATCCCAGGGTCCTGCGATTGAGCCCCACATTTAGTCCCACATTGACCCCTACATCAAGCCCCACATCAAGCCCCACATCAAACCCCACATCAAGCCCCACATCAAGCCCCACATCGGGCTCCCTGCTCAGCAGGAAGCCTGCTTCTCCCTCTCCCACTCCCCCTGCTTGTGTTCCTGCTCTCGCTATCTCTCTCTCTGTCAAATAAATAAATAAAATCTTTTAAAAAAAGAAAAATGTACTCTCCTAACAACTTTAAAATATACAAGACAGTATTATTAACTATTGTCACCATGCTATACATTATATCCCCAGGACTTATTTATAACTGTAAGTTTGTACCTTTTGACCCCCTTGTCCCCTTTCACCCACTCCCCACATCCCATCCCCCATCTACCTCTGGCAACCACCAATCTGTTCTCTGTCTATGAGTTTGGGCTCTTTTGTTGGTGGCAGGGTTTTTTTAATTATTATTATTCCAGATATAAGTGAGATCATACAGTATTTGTCTTTCTCTGTCCAACTTATTTCATTAAGCATAATCACCATGGAATGGACCTTGAGGGCTTTCTTTTTTTCTTTCTTTTTTTTTTTTTTTTAAGATTAGATGTTTCCTTCTCTACCTGTTAACCTCCACTCACTCCCTAAGCCTCAGCTAATGCTTCTCTCCTCCAGGAGGACTCCCTTGAATCCACTCCCACTCCAGGTCAGATGAGATCTCCCCATCTGGTTCACGCAGCTCCTTGTAACAATCTCTAGCATTTCCCTCCACATGCTGCATTGAAGCTGTTTACTTCTGCATCGTCTGATCAGACTATGAGCTCTCTGAAGACAAACTTACTTATGTGTGTCTCTAGGGCTTGGCACAGAAAAGTCCTCAATAAACATATGTGAAAAGAAGGAAGAAGGGAGGGATGGAATGAAGGAGAGAAGGAAGGGGACAGGAAGAGTGGTAATATATACAGTGACAATCACCCCTACTTACTGAGCACTAAGTGTGCCCACATTGTGCTTCATATTATTTATCCTGGGTTATCAGGGCAACATCCACCTCAACTGCCCCAGCGTCATCCAGTGACCAGCCCATCAGGGCCTCCTGGACCCTGATCCTTCCTATCACCCATGACCAATATTCGTTCTAACAGATCGGTGACCATGTCACGTGTGTTTAAGTATTTTAGCACTCACCCCTGCATGAGATCATCCACAGCCACTCTGGAAGCAAGTTCTAATACTGTCCTGGGATCCAGCTGCAGAAAGTGTGGCTTGGAGAGGTAAATTACTGCCCGAATTCACACAGAAGTCAGAATTCCTGGACATAGAACCCAAACCCAGACCTATCACCAGAGCCTGTGTCCTTAAGGGCCTCTAAGCACCCTGACATTAGTGTGTCGGGGACTCTTGAGGACATACTCCTCAGTGGTTTCAGGAGCCTGTGTGCTGACAGCAGGATGGCCTGCCCCTGCTTATGACGTGAGGGTGAAGAAGAGAAGTGGGGAACAGTGCTGGCAGGTACTAGTTTACTCTGTCTCCCTCAACAAGTACTTGTTCCTGCACCAGGCACGGTTAGTACATAGCTCGACCAGGTGCGGCCCCTGGCCTCCAGGAGCCTGCTGTCTAATGAGGAGACCGACATACACATGAAATGGACATCTCCAGGGAGGAGGGCTCTCCAGGCTGGCGCTGGAGGGCAGCCGTGCCAGCATCCCAGATGTCTGGACCAGCAGGGGACCCAGCCCCATAGCCAGCTAACTTCACCCCAGAAGTCCTGCGAGGTCAGGAGCACCAGCCTCAGGGGGCCCCCAGGAATTCCTCACCTGAAGGTCCAGCTCTTCATGGCACAGCCCTGGTCCCCAAAGGGCACCTCCAGCTCCAGGAGAAGGCTGAGATGCCAGTCAAGTGTGAAAACCTTTCAAAGGCTTCCCTAGAATCAGGGTCCATTCCTTAGGCTAGCACAAACACCCCTCTCAGCTTGACCCTGGGCTGCCTCTCCTTTGTCCCCTCTGTTTACATACTGAGAATATATTTTCAGGTATCTGGGGAAAAAAATTAAAAGGTCTGATATCAATCATTTTCACCATAATAAGAATGAATCCCTGTGTCCTCACTCCAAAGAGAATTTGCATTTCAAAATCTTCAAGTGACTCCCTTATTTCAGAGAAATCCTGATATCAGTGAGCTGGTAAAAGGGGATGTTTGAGGAAAGGTCTTCCAACCTAGATGGAACCAATTATAGTAAAGGTCACAGCAGTGTGGATCTATGAAGCCTGCCTTGAGCTGAAGCTTGAGCATCTCCACTACCAAGCTGGCAGACCCGAGTCCCTGAGCTACAGAGCTGGCAAACTCCAGCCCTCAGACCAGGGAGTCATGTGCACTGGGAATAGCCAAGATTTGGAGTCGGAAGACCTAGAATTCCATCAGTGAACAATTTTCGATGTTTTCTCCTAACTTGGTTGTCCTCATTTGTAAAATGGAGACACCACGAGACGGATATGAGCACTGGCTATCAGAGAGCTTTGCATGCAGTACCAGGTGAGGTGCTCTACAGGCCCATCACCCCCCAGCCCTGGGCTAATGCATGGGTGGGAAGTCCCCACACACAGGAGCTCCAGTCCCAGGACAGCAAGCCACATGACAGGTGCCATTCTAAATCATCTGCTGGTCCCAAGCCAACGTACCTTGGGCTCACATAGTACCTTACTCTCAAGTCCTCATTCTCTTGGACACTGTCATTCTTCTGTAGGTTTTGGTGGGGAAGATAATATTCTCCACTGTCTCCGAATCTCATGCCCCTCACTCCCTCCCTCCTTCCTCCTCCCTCCTCACCTCCGCTCCTAGAAGAATGACTTCCTGGTTACTCTCCATGCCCATGGCTGTCAAACAAATGCTCTGATTAAGGTCAGATTGATCAAAAGCCACTGCCAAGCATAAAATGATGGGGGTAGGGTGATGAAGGGGTCCCGATAGGATCCAGGGACTCACAAGATTCACTCCACAGGGTCCACCACCACAGTACTGCTATCTGATGGCACATCAAGTGTCTCCAGTCTAAAGGTGACAGGAACTGAGCTTGACCAGTGGGCTTTGGCATCGATTTTTGAGGAAGGTTCAGTGGTTCTGGGTAGTGGTGTCAGCCACTTAGAGACAGGGATTCCAAGAAGAAAGCCAAGCGTGGGTTGTGTTGCAGAAGTGACCAGAATGAAGCCTGCAAGGCTGGTAAACCAGATGGCCAAGGAAGAATCAGAAACCAGCCCTCAGAAATGCTAGATGTTTTCATGATTCCTACAGTCTAGTTCCCTCTGGTTCTCCTTTAGGATTTCTTAATATAATCAACACAGTTCATCTCTTGCAATATGGGGAAGCTGAGGCAAGTATATTGATTCAAGCATGGGCAAAATCTATAGAGAAATGAGCCGCATATTCCAGAGGCATCAGGAATCAGAATGTGAGACCCCCAAGGGAATGAAACCCTTGGGACGACTTGGGAGGCCACAGGGCCAGCCCATCCTTCCAGCTCTTTTCTGCGGACCACCCCCCACCCACCTCAGCAAGTCCAGTTTTCACAGCATTTCCCGCCTGTGTTCCTGTTTCCCACTCCTATCAGGCCGACATCCATGCTGGGCAGGGCACACAGTCAGGGCTTGATGCATGTCTTAGCAGGTGCCAACATTGGAGAAGGTTGCAGTATTCATCTTCAAGCCTCCAAAGAGAAGTCTGTCATCCAAATACTTCCAATCTCCCCAAACTGAACATTTCGTTCACACCATACCACAACATCAAGGTCATTTTCGATGCAGTTAAGTGTCAATCAGACAACGCTACAACAAGAATTATTTTTTTCTGGTTCAATCCCCAGCACCTCCACCAAAAAAAGAAAAAAAAAATATTTTTTTCTTCCTAAAGGCCACCTAATTTTCTCCCTCTAGTATCTGCTATGAAAAGATTTAGGAATTAATGGTACCATCTGATCCCCCCCCCCCCCCTCAGGACATGGCACAGTCAGGAATTTTCTTTCCCTTTTTTTTTGGTTCCAGAATCAGCCCAACTTCACTGGTTTGCCACTAATTACTTTTTGCTTGTATATTTTGTTTCTCTCAGTCCTCACCTTCTATGAATAAGCTTTCAAGTGACATATCATCCTTCGAACCCAGACACAATTCAGAAGTTGTGGAAGCTATTTACAAGCAAAGTCACTCTCCTCGGGGCACTTGGGTGGCTCAGTCGTTAAGCATCTGCCTTCGGCTCAGGTCATGATCCCAGGGTCCTGGGATCGAGGCCCGCATCGGGCTCCCTGCTCCGCGGGAAGCCTGTTTCTCACACTCCCCCTGCTTGTGTTCCCTCTCTCGCTGTCTTTCTCTCTGTGTCAAATAAATAAATAAAATCTTTAAAAAAAAAAAAAAGTCACCCTCTTCTGTCTGGGAAGGGACCAGCTGCTCCAGCTGTCGTTCTGGCTTCTCGGTGATAAGACCCCGTCTGCCCCTTCCTACCGGTCATGGTGAGCATCAAAGCAGCAGGCAGGGGCGCCTGGGTGGCTCAGTCGGTTAAGTCTCTTCCTTCCTCTCAGGTCATGATCTCCGAGTCCTGGGATCAAGCCCCATGTCCAGCTCCTTGCTCAGCAGGGAGCCCGCTTCTCCCTCTCCCTCTGCCCCTCCCCACTGCTCCTGCTCTCTCTTGCACTCTCTCTCTCAAATAAATTTAAAAAAAAAAAATTTTTTTTAAAAAAAGAGAAAGCACCAGGCACTCCCACAGAGGTGCATGCAGCACAATGCACACAGAATGGTTGGGTTACCATTCTGGCTTATTAATTTGCCTGACTACTGCTCGGGAGATAAAGAAATAAAGGGACTAAAAGCATATTCATCATCCTCATTGAGTTGTGGGATGAAATACTTATTTTGGGAAGTAATGGTTCCAGGTAGGAGGGCAGTGAGAAGCGAGTGTTTTATTTCACAGCTTCTAAAATGTGAGCATTTAATGCTCTTGCATTATCATATATTATTACAGTTCTATAAAAACCATTTCTAGGAATCAATCTCAAAGTTTTGAAGCCTCCTCAAAAAAGCTGGAAGGCAGAATTTAGAAGGCCCTGCAAATAGAGAAATTATACTTTCAATTCTATGCATTAAGGCTTACTATAGCCGTATCCACACTCAAGACTCGATCTACCTTATATAAACAGTGCAGTGACTGGGAACTTGTGTGCCATGACTTCAAAAGTAGGTAACATTTTTATAAAGGAGAGAAGATGGGTATGAATTTTCTGTTTTTCAGATGGAAAAACTGAGGCCCAGAAACTATCCGTGAAATTACTTTAAGCAAAAGCCAGCAAGTGGTGATGGTGCTGGAAAGAAAAATTCCATTTTGATTGACAGCCCCACCATTTCTCTGCTCCAGGCCTTGGGGAGCACCTCCACCCAGCACTGCTCAACCTCTGGTATTTCTGCTCCCTTATTGGGATCTGGGTTTTCCTTCCGGGACAGCATTAATTGGCTGCGTAATTTGCTGACCACACTGGCACAGAAAACACTGAGAAGTGTTTGACTCCTGTTCTCCCATTATGATCGAGACCTGGAGACAAAAGAGTCAAAAGAAGTTGATGGGGAGCTCCAAGGCCCTTATGGGAACCCTGTGCCCAAGGAAAACCATTCAATCTATCTGAGCTTCAAAAATGTCACCTAAAGGAGGGAAAGCCCGTGGAGGCAGCCCGTAAATCCACTTTGGATGGTGATGACACTTTCACACATGTGTGGACCTTGGCAACTATGAGCATTTCATATACTCCTCCTCATGTTATCTTCATAAAAAGCCCACCTCCACTGCAGGGCTCTCTGAGGGGACTCCCAGTGAGCAGTTCTCAAACTCAAACGTGCACAGAAACCACCTAGGGGTTTGTTTCATTCAGATTCTGATTCCTTGGGCCTGTGGCTCTGCATTTCTAAAAATCCCCAGGTGATGTCAATTCTCATGTTCCCAGGACCCCACTTGGAACAGCAAAACACTAGAGCACAGTTTGATAAACCACACACAGTTCTGAGGATTGAAAAGGTAATAGCAATGAATAGCTCACCCGTGGTGGGGCTCAAATGAAATATTAACCCATTGAAGATATTTCTTATATGACTCTTTCATTGACAGTGTTTTACTGACACCTGGCAGGATTACAGGGGTGGACAATGCAAGTAAAAAGACCTCTGAAGGAGCCCAGAAAAGGAGTGAAACAAGATCTACTCACGAGAGAAGCGGGCAAGTGGTCTGGCGGTCTTGTCTCCAGCTTCATTTGCAACTAGGAAAAAAAAAAAAAAAAACAGCACAATAAGAACAAGGCACACAGTCCACATGCCCAACCTACAGCTAACCCTCTGGATGATTTGACATTAAACTATGTCTGATGATCTTTGTAAGAGAATAAAAGCAACTTCACTTCCTCTCTTTCTCTTATTTCCAGGGCTGCTCTCAATGTCTAAATGAGGGCAAATGTTTTAATCATTTTGATGAGTACATTTGAATAAAGCTGGAGAGGACCTAAACAATATCTAGTTTACTATGCCTAGAGGTGGTAACTGGCTTGCACCCACATGGTAAGAGGTGTGAATGCCTGAGTTCCAAGCCAGTATATGTCCTCCTGGTTCAAGCTTCCTCTTATCAGGCTGTCTTGAAACACATAAATGCACCCACTCCATAAATTCAATCTGCTCAGATGGACAGGGGCAAAGCCAAGACAGGATTTCAGATTTCAGAAGATAACAACAAGGTTAGTTTTTATTAGGAAAGCTATTTAAATTTAGATGCTCACAAACAGGGAAGTTCAAAAGGGGGAGGGGGTGGAATTGTTCAGAGAACTGCCCTAGAAAAGCTTACCCTTAAAGCTTCTCAGCAGGGCATTTTACCCTCCTCTGCAAAGCCTCTATATAATTTATCATGTAGATAGAGTCATAATGAATATCCCCTATATTTATGAACACCACCTTTGTGACTAAAAATAGAGATCAATCATTAAGTAGAAACACAAGTTTCACTCACTTTAAGTATCACTTTTAATGCCCATAAAGATTACAGCTTGGTTGTTTTATATATTCATAGTAAACAGGCACAGATACTTGTGGTCAACTTGAACCAAGCACCCAAAGCAATTAACTGGAAAAACCTGTTCGTTTTAGCTTACAAAAAAACACTCACTAGATAGGCAGGAAAAAAAATGAGAGAGATGGCTAAAGTAATCATTAATGTATGCAAAGTTGCAGTAGCCAGACAAAAGAAATAACTACTTCGTAAACATTACATCAATTTGCAAAGAATGGAAGGAGTAAAAAATATATATATTCCTTTCACCCTCTCACAAAGATAAAGATTTCACAATTCACTACACTGGGCAGATTTTAAAAAGTTAATGGATCCAATCTCGGTCTACTTTTCTGTCATTTGCATTGCCCATTGTCCGCACTCGCTTTGTAGATTACCAACAAGACGTTATACAAAACGACCAGCAGGGGGAGGTGACATTGCATCCTGCTCCAATTACCTCCCACACCCCAGCATTTCAAAAAGAAAGAGAGCGAGAGAGGGAGGGAGAAGCAAGCCCTAGTTAGGTATAGACATGAGTTTCCCGGGCCCTGAGCTCAAATTATTTCCTCTTTAGACATCATAGATCTCTAAAGAAAGAAAACAGACCAAGGTTTGTTTTCCCCCAAAATATTTGCTGCAGTGATGGGCTGCTTTTAAAGGAGGAAAACCAAGACCACTGCCATTGCTGAAAACACCAGCAACCACTAGAATGTTCAATTTGGAGAATGAGCATTTTCCCTGTGGGAAGGAAGAGGACACAGTGACATGTGACAATTGCAGTCACAATTTTACATGCAGCAATGACTGTTTCCTCACGCAAAAGCTTTTTCCTCCTCTCCCCACCACCCTATCCAAGGATGGGAATTGCTGACCCAGATCCAAGTCACACCAGGAGAAGCAGGAATCCAGATCTAGGCCAGTGGGTACCAAGAGAGTTGTCTCTACCCAGAAGGAATTTGAACCATGCCAGCGGTATTATTTTCCTAAACGCAGACCCAGTGCCACACTCCCTTACTCCAACGTCTCCAGCGATGTCCAACACTTACAAGACCCAATCCAGCTAACATGACCTGGCATCCAACGCCTGGCCCCATCTATTCTTCTAAGCTCATTCTATTTGCCAGAGCATCTGTCAGTCACATGCTCTAAACTGACAATTCCCAAACACACCCTACATACCCTCTCTCCTCCTACTCTTGTTCCTTTTGCTCCCTCCCCGGGACACCCCTCTCCACTGCTTCACCTGCCAACTTCTACTCATCCTTTAAGATTCAGGTGGAGCCATTCATTTCTGAAAAGCTTCCCTGACTCTCGCCACAGCTTCTCCATCCCATAGATCTCTGCCCATACACCTAACTCCCCTCCCAGACCAGTGGTTCTCAAACTTCTGCAGGAGTCAGAACCACCAGGAAGGTTTGTTAAAAAACAGATTGCAGCATTTGTTAAAATGCAAATTTTGATTCTGTGAATCTGGGGTGGAGCCCGAGAATGTGCATTTCTAACAAGTTCCCAGGTGATACCGAGGAGCTGGCCTGGGGACCATATATTGAGAACAGCTCCTCTCAATTACAAGCTACCCCCTCAAGACAAGGAGCGTAATTGTTCATCTTTGTATTTCCAGTCTTTTGAACCCTGAGTGAGTGACACACGGAATAACACATAGGTCAATATTTTTCGAACTAAATCAAGTAGACTAAATCGATACCACAGCCAAAGATGGCTTAGTAGACCAAGAACCTAAGACTGGCTTCCAGAGGACTCTAAAAAGTCCCAGGTGTGTTGTTCGGCCCCACAATGTTTTTAAACAATTAGTTGTCTACATTTAAAAAGCAAGAGATTTCAGGGTCTCCTGGGTGGCTCAGTTGGTTAAGCATCCAACTCTTGATTTTGGCTCAGGTCATGATCGCAAGGTCGTGAGATCGAACCCCACTTTGGGCTCTGTGCTGGGTATGGAGCCTACATAAGATTCTCTCTCTTCCTCTGCCCCTACCCACCCCCCTCTTAAAAAAAAAATCAAGAGATTTCAAATATAAATTTAACTTGTCAGCTTTTCTCAATAACTGAATGGCTGTCCAATTCACAGGCCAGCAATGGATCACCACCGAGACGCCCCCTACAGGTGGTTCTGCCTCCTGCATGCTCAGGAGACAGCTCTTGGCTGACGGCACTGGATGTTCTATATTCTCGGCATGGTCCACAAGGCAAATGAAAACAAAAACTGTTTAAAATCCTAAAGAATGAAACTAAAACTCAACAGAAACCAGCACTACAAAAAGTGGTTGTGGCCAAGCTTGCTGAGCCCTCTGTCCCCAGCCCACAAACTGCCCAGGCACACTCCACAGACTGCTCAGACACACCTGGGCTTCTCAACCAGCACAGGAGCCCTCGTTCGCAGCTGTTTGCCCTTTATTTTAAATATATATATATACAGCAAGTCTTAACAACAAAGTAGATGTTCCATTTATCAGATGCAATTAGAGCTTGAATTTGACAAAATCTCATAAAAGTGATTATGAGGATTTAAGGGAAATTATCCACATCAATACTGTTGGGCAAAACACCCAGACCAGTATATATCATTGATTCCACTGACACTGAATTGTAGGTCTAGGCTACATGTCTATACAGGCACAAAGGAACAAGTGGAAGGATGTGTACCAGATATATTAATAGTTATTTCTTCTGTATGCTGGCATTTGAGGAGATTTTTAACCTATTTTATACTTTTCTGCATAAACCCAATAGTTTATGATACTCGTGCACCATGTTTATAATCAGGAAAAATGTTTTTATTAAAGGGGTAGAAAACAATTGACTATTATTTGATGTACATTAAAATTTTAGATACTGTGTGTGTATGTCTATTTATTTATATAAATTATGTATGTTTTAGATTCAGATTCCAGAGCAGGCTTGGATCACAGAATCCAGGAGATTTTCCATCTCTAGTCCAAGAGGACTCCCTGTAAGACTCAAGAAACAAATCTCCCACTCTGCTCTCCAGGGAGTTCCACACTTTCTAGGTCAGGGATTTGTAGCCCTGGCCGCACATTAGAATTACTTAGGGAACTTCTTAAAATCCTGATGCCTAGGCCACACCCCAGCCCAATTAAACAGAGCCTTGGGAATGGGACCCAAGCATCATCCCTATTAAGCTGCTAGCTGATTCCACTGAGCAGCTGAGAAGTACTAATAGCTGGTGTAACTTCATACATCTTCATCAAAGCAACATTCAGGAAGGAAGGTGTGGCTCAAATTCTTTCAAAAATAATTACCCCTATTCAATTCTTCTTTTCAGGATGCTTTTGTTTTGTCATTAAAATCGTGAACAGAGACATGCCTCTGCTTTAAGAAAAAATCAACTGTTAAGACTGCAAACATAAGTATGGGGACACATTAGTGAGCAGCTCTTCACATTATAAAGGGTTTCTTATAAAACGATTGCCTCCAAACTTCCACACGTGTCCTGAGCACCAACTATGAGCTCAGCACTGGGCAAGGCCCTGGGTGGACTGCAACAGTTGATTTCACTCAGTCTTGACATACAAATAAGTTAGGGGGAAAAGCAATGCCTTTCAATCTGGGTTTATCCCAGCCTGACGAGCTTGGGAACTGACTTAAAATGATAATGATGATGATGATCCAGATTCGTTGGTCCAATCCCAGAAACACTGAATCAGAATCCCTGCAAGTGGGGACAGGAGTCTGGGTTTTAATCAATTGCGTCAGAAGCTACACTCACATGTGAAAAGCAGCATTCTAAATGAAGTGTGCCCCCGGTATGTCTGTTGTATTTCCCGCCCACCAAAAAAAACCCAAAATGGCCAGAAGCAAATCTTAAAGGAAGGGCTTGCCATGGAGACCATTGGGAGGGAAGCAGGAGAGACAGGACGTTAACTCAGAACAATGAGCACCCCAGCCCCAGACAATGAAGGTGGTACTGATGTCCCAGCTCAGCTACAAATAACCCAGGCCATCAGAACAGGAGGGAGGTGGTCCAAATAGTTGTGGCGGTGGCCTGGGCAGGTGCACACTGCTTTGTAACCAAAACTAGCACCAAAAACACTGCCGCCCTTGTTTTGAAGACTCTGGCACCTGGGCGAGTATAAACACAGCTGGGGGCTGGGCGCCGGGGCCAACGCACAGTTAGAAGCAAGCTGGGAAAGAGTCTGCCTTCCTGGAGGGAAATCTGCCCAATGCAGATTCTGTCTGCTGCTTTACCACAATCTCTGAGGCCAGCCCAGGGACCCTCTCGAAGTGAGGTCCTTTGGGAAGCCTGGTGGGCTGGAAAGCCAGCACAAAGGACTCCCAGAGAAGAGAGCCTTAGAATGAGGTTCTAGGTACCTTCCTAAGTTACTGTAAAAGATGCAGCTGACTGGCCTCACCTCACACTGCCTCCAGCTTGCAAAACCCAGCAAGGAAAACTGGATGGGTGCTGGGGAGGAAGAGACTTGGTCCAAGATCATCATCTTTGCTTAGCTGTCCCCTTCTAAGTAAGGACTTCGGTGATCACATTACTAAGATCACAACTCCCGACTTCCCCTCTTCCTCTGCCCCCATTCCCCTCCCCTGCTCTATTCCTCCCCACAGCACTGTCACCTTCTCATATGCTCTGTGCTTTCCTCATAGGGCTCATTGCCTTCCTCCTTCCACTACAATGGATTCTCTGGACCAGCACCAGGGAAGAAGGCCATGATCATGATCATATGATCATGGTGATGTGATCCAAACTCAGAGCATGGATTCTCTGCCAATGAAAGAACTTCTACATCCCCAGTACCTAGATGCCTGGCACACAATATTTATCATACGAATCAATGGCCAACCTTCTACCAACCTACCGTGCAGAGTGCAATGGGGGCCAAGAATTGGAAGGAGACGAGGAGGGGAAGGTACAAGGATGCTAGCACACAGTGAACAGTTCTATGTGCTATAAGTATCAATTGAGCCCTTCAGAAATATTTAGAAATATTTGTCAAGCACTTACTAAACTGTGGATACCGGGGAAGGCTGTGAACAACCAGTCCTGGCCCCTGCCTTCACACTGAGTAAGACTGCCATTCCCATTTGATACAGAATCGGGCCACTGGAATTCAGAAAGGACAGGTAACTTTTCTAAGACCACACGGTTGTGTGGCAGAACTCCAATCCAGAGCCAGGTGTACCACGCTCCAAAGTCTGTGTTCTTTCCATTTAGCCCTCTGCTTTCCATGAAGGGGAGGCAGATAGGAGCCATGCTCTGGAGAGGGCTACATGGGCAGAAACGTCTTAGTGAGGGCTGCCCCTCTCCCTCATGCCCCTAGCCCCCGTAAGAGCCACCTACTGGCCTACAGAGAGTGGAGGAGGTCACTTGCCTGGGACCTCCTACCTGGCACAAGCCCAGAGACTGTCAGTAGAGAGGAGTCCTTCTGTGAGGCGGGTGCTGACGCCAGGACTCACAGCAATGGCATCCAGAAGAGGGAGACGCCAGGCAAAAAGGAAGGAGCTTCAGTGCCTTGTTCATGCAAGAGCCCCAGCTACCAGCTGACTCCCTAACTGTCTTCTATGCTCCCTAGGTAGAAAATAGGGACAAGGGAATAGCAACAAGAATCAAATTCATGTTAGCATGAGAAGCACGACAACTCATAAAAACAGCCCCAGGAGGCCTATTCTCTTTAACGGGTGAGGAAACTGACATTCCAAGAGATCAAGTGACTTGTCCAAGATCAGACCAGGGCTAAGCAGCAGAGTCGGAAACGTCATCCGTGTCTCCAGCTCCTAGCACAGCATTCTCAGGAAAAGGGATGCAGTCAATCTCTTCAACTCCCACATCGTGGGGTGTCAAGGGGGAAATAAAGGGTCTGGCTTCCTTTTCCGCTGCTGGGTTTGATAAATATCAATGCCTGACAACTCCAGGATCCATTTTAAGCACAAAAATGTAAAAGTGCTGAGTTAAGGAGGCTTCTGATGCCCAGTCTGACGTATTATCAAAGCCTGCGATGGGCGGGGCGGGGGAGGTTGGAGGGGAAGGGCGGATGGGTACATGGAAGAGTCCCTGCCAGCTTACATTGCACATCAAAGAATAGGGCCACAACATGTGTAATTCACAAAGATAACTGAGTTCAATACTTATATAAAACATGTTATTGGGGTTGCTTAAAATGAGAAATGCTAGCTATAGAGTAACTAAGGACCAGACTAAGTGCTGCTCATCCATTACCTAATTTTATCTTCACAGCAGCTCTCTGAGGATCCTGCTAGTATTTTCCCATTTTCCAGATGTGGAAACTAAGTCTTTGAGAACTTACGTAAATCGCCTGAGATGGAACAACTAGTGAGGGGCAGATTTGGAAAGTGAATCCAGTGCTACCTTACTCCAGAGCCAGTGCTCCTAACCCTTGTGCTGTCCATCACACTTTCAACACCTGAGTGTTAGTACTGTTTGCTGAGCCCGACTACCACCCAGACCTGGTGGAGAGGCCCTTGTCTCCTCTCCACTTAGCCTCAAGTTAGCAGCTCGCAGAGGAATGCACCCTGCTCTCCTGTTCCTTAAGCAGAACAGAGCTCAGCAATCCAGCTGGAATTTGTGCCCAAACGACATAAAAGACATCACCACCCCTCAGCCTGTTCCTTTCCCCCCTTCTATATTCAGAGATGCTCGGCATCGCCTCATTACACCTTCCGGGCCAATTTGGCTGTCAAATCGACTCTGAATCAAGCTCTCGCACAAAAGAAAATAAAACCGATTTGTAGTGATGACTCATCAGGGCTGATAATTTGAGAGTGGCAGGGATGGTGCACCTCCCAGGCCCTTCTCTCCTAGCATAATGGGCAAATCCTTACAGGGGGCAAGGCTTGCCTGCCAGAGAGCAGAATGGCTCGCTGGCTCACTCAGCCCAGGGTGCAATGAAACACAGACAGAAGGAAAATCATACAAGCCTTTGCCAGCCTGAGAAGACAGCTTGGGAAACATATTTCCTTTACTTTCTTTTTTTTTATTTGGAGGAATTTGGATCATATGGGAAGACTCATGCAATGTATTTCTTTCTTCCCTGGTCCTGATTTTATACATTTGTTTATTTACCTATATCCTACCTTGTTCCACAAGTGATATTTTATTTCTATTTTGCAGTATGCACCAATCCTTTACAGAACAAAGTGGGATATTAAGAAAAAATGAAATTTACTTATTTCAATCACTTCCTTGCTTCCTTTTCTTGATCCCTCTTTCCAAGTTCTCGGGTTTCAAACTGACTTTTCACGGCTTCCTGTGACTTAGATCAAACAACTGATTAACCTCTGCTGAGTACCCCCTGAGCCCCCTCCTCCCCATTGCTGTGCTGGATGCAAGGATGGACCTTGGGTGGCCAGGAGTCCAGCTGAGACCCAAAGGTTGGGCACGGAGCTTCCTGACACGGATTATTAGAGTTGTTGTAATATGAATGTATCATGGTCCCTGGTATTTCTGTGGAAACCACCTGGCCAAGGTACGAGGCCCTGACCTCACAGAGCCTGGGGCCGAGTTGGGGAAACATAATATTAATACTTGACCTGATCCAAACTCTGTTGAATGCTAAATGAAAGGTCCTTGTTCACAGAAGAACAAGAATCAGAACTATATGAGATTAAATTCCAAAATCAAGCTGTCTGTTCAAACTGTTCACTAATTACAGTTCACTCCAGACAAGGCAAAGAAAAGTACAGAGAAGAAGAGAAGAGACACGAAAATATATTACACCTCCACATCATGCCAGGCACTGGTAGGAACTTTAGGTCCATAATTTTCATTTAATGTTCACACCAGCCCATGAGATGAGTATTATTATCCCTATTTTCAGATGAGGGAACTGAGGCTTAGAAAAGGTAAGTAACTTGCCCAAATCAGGGCTAGTAAATGGAAAAGCTGGGCTTGAAACTCAGTTCTGTGAGCCCTTCTCTTTTCTTTGTAGTTCCCACAGCTGGAATGCACGTGAAAAGGTGTCCAGTCCCGCTCCACATGTCCTGCTTGGATCCCCTATAACATCCCGGACAAGTGGATGGCAAGCTCATGCCTGAATCGCCTCTAGGGATGGGAGCACACCCCCTCTGGAGATAGGCTCCTTCACCTTTAACCCATTATACAATCTTAAAGGGCTCTTCGTGATGATGAAATCTGAGGGCTCAATCAACATTCGATGATAACTGTCCTAGCCTCAAGCCCCTTGAGCCCTCTCATCCCCGGAATGACACACCCAGTTCCTTCCTCATTTGACAAAAATAACTGGAGGCCTTCACCCACAAAAGTCAAGTCACTTAAATCATTGCCAAAAAAAGAGAATATATGTGTTATTTTTTTTTAAGATTTTATTTACTTATTTGAGAGAGAGAGAGCAAGAGAGAACATGAGCGGGGGGGAAGGGAAGAGGAAGAGGGAAAAGCAGACTTCCCACTGAGCAGAGAGCCTGATGCGGGACTTGATCCCAGGACCCTGAGATCATGACCTGAGCCAAAGGCAGATGCTTAACCGACTGAGCCACCCAGGTGCCCCCATATGTGTTATTTTAAATAAGCCTCAGCAACCGACTGCTTAACAACATTCACCTTCACAATGATCTTCAGGCTAAGCCAGATCCCCATCTTCTCAGGAGACAAAGGGAACCTGGAACCATCTTCTGGACTATATAATCAGGAGCTGTCCAAGACCAAGCATTTTCCAGAAGGCTGCTGTCTGAAGCACCTCACCTCAGAATTTACTGTGCATAAAAATCACTTGAGGATCTTGTTAAAATGCAGATTCTGTTTCAATTGATCAGGAGTGGGGCCTGACACTCTGCATTTCAAACAAGATCCCAGGTGATGCCAATAGTCCCGGAACCCCACTCTGAATAGCAAGGTGTTAAAGGACATAACCCACTTTGAAAAGGAACAGCCAAGCACACTTTCTAAGAGCTCTTTGGAAAGCCCCAGCATGGTTTTGAAAACGCATACCTATGGAATCTAATGTCAAATTCCCTTGGTTTCTCTCAGCAGTTTTGTGAGAAAGAACTGTTCACAGCATGACTTTGAAACCTACTGAAGGACAGACACTGAGAGTGTATGCATGTGAGAGGGAGGGTCCAAGCAGAATGGGAGAGGGAAGCTCAGACCCCTCCGTGGGCCTGACAAAGAACAGAGCTGAATGAGAAAATCACTCCCCACCCCAAGCATGCCGCCAGCAGTGTGCAAAGCCTAAAATGAGCAAAGAGCTCCCCAGATCCAAGGTAAGAAGTCAACCTCCAGCCAGGACTCGCTGGAGCTGCTCCATCTTCATGCACGCTCCTTGCAGGACCTTGAGCCCCAAAGAGCTAGTGTGCACACTCAGCTCCCAAGCTTGGCTCAGGCATGCGCTGCCGGCACTGTTCTGTCCAGCAGCGTAGATCATCGCGCCCTTACTGACTGGCTGCAGGCTGAGCCGATCAAAGGCATCAAACAAATAAAACTAGCACAGGTCACTGTACCCTTGAACAGGAACTCAGATGCCCGCTGGGCTGAGCTCCCCACAGCAGAGCCTGCATCTGCCCATTTCCCTCCGGACTCCAGCAGGGCCTGAACACAGGGCAGCACCAGCTGAGTAAAGGGCTAGAGAAGGAGTGGAGGAAGCCAGGTCCGGCCATGAAGCCACAGAGGCGCTGAGACAGAGACTGGCAGGCTGCTAGGAGCTGTCCTCCTCTGCAGACACCAAAGAGCCCCACTACCAACCAGCTAAAGGCTGGGTCTTAGCTTGGCAATTTATCTTCTCGGCTGGATGGAAGTTTGGGAACCATTTGTGGGGAGTCACAAATTGGAGGCAGGTGTATTGAGCTTGGCAAGCAAGTGTCTAAAAGTAAATGATCTGAATTCCCTTAGGAACAGTTCGCCACAGTGGCATGAATCCCTGCTGCTCACACCAGCCGGGCTACATCCCAGCTACCTACCTGAGACACGTGCATTAGGACTCAGACTGCACATGGCCACGGAGAACTGTGTTTCTCCCAGAAATCTGCTCTTCCCCAGGTTTCCCCATCTCCATCAATGCCACCACCCTCCCCGACGCTCCTTTCCCCACCACAGTTGATCAGGACAAAAATGTGTGAAGTTACACTTATTTCCATTCCTTCTGTCATACCCATAGCCCTTCTGCCAATAAAACCTAGCCCTTATCTCTAAAACATATCCTAACTCCTATCACTCCTTCTAGCTCCTCTCCTAAAACTCGGGTCCAAGCATCAAGGGCCCTTTGTTTAGAGGACCCCAACATCATCCCGGGGTCTCCCGCTCCACTCTCACCCCTTCTCCGCCTGCCACCAGTCCATCACACTGCATGGCTTCCCTGCTTAAATCCCTCCAGCGCTTCTTACCGTGTTCAAATCACTGCCTACATATCCCTCCCTGATCTGACCTCCTCTCCTCTCCTCGTCTGCTAGTTGACTAAGCTGCAGCTACACGAGCCTCCTTTCTCCCTCCCAAAGCCACCAAAACCTATTCCCATGTCAGTGCCTTTTCACTTGCTCCTCCTGCTTGGAATGCTGTGCTCCTGGTAACAAGGATTCCAATAGTATCGGCTCCCCTTCCAGACCCTTCCATGTCCAGGTGCCAGTCTAAGCATTTTACATGTGCTAACTCATGCAGTTCTCTTCACAACCCTAGGGGGTCGGGCTATTGTTATCCCCACTTAATAGATGAGGTACCTGAGGCACAGGGAGGTTAGGTGACCTCCCTGAGGCCACACAGCTGGTAAATGGCAGAACCAGATTCATTACTGTGCAGTCTAGTTCCAGGGCCTTGCTCTGGAGCCACCACATACCCTGCCTCTTATAGATCTCATCCCTTACACAGCAGCCCCCTCACCTTTCAGGTCTCAACCCAAATGCCAGGGCCCCAGAGACTTCTCTGACCATCATCCTCTCTCAAGCACCTGTCAGTATCTGGAGTTGAAACACTTCTCCATCACAGACATGGACACAAGAGGGTATTAGCTCCCTGAAGGCAAGCTTCCAGCAGCCTATGCTCTGTACGCCCAGAACTCAGAATAGTGCCTGGCACAAAGTCCCCTCAACAAATATGAACCAACCTACTGCCTGGCTTATGTTACTGTCTGGCCTCTGAAGTCTTCTGAGTTTTCACTTTTCCATCTTGTCCTATCTTGTATATTATCTGTAGTCTCCCCATGGCCTGCTCCACAGGACAGAGTCCATGCCCGGATGTCAATGCACAATGTGGCCCCAGCCCCCCGCTCTGGCCTCAGCCCCCACCATTCACCACACACCCCTGCACACCAGCCATCCTGAGCTCTCCACCTGTGGGTCCTACTCTGGACACTCTTCTACCCCAGGCCTTTATTCATGCCCTCCCTTGACTTTCATGTCTTTGTCCACTTTTTCCAACTAACGAATGCCCACTCACACATCAGGGACCAAATGCAACCGCCCCCAGTGAACAAGTCCCTCTGTGATCCTGCTGCTGTCCTCCTGACAGCAGTTTTCTGTCACAGCAGGTGGAGAGACTGCAGGCTTTAGAGTCAGATGGACCTCACCTGGAATCCTGGCTTCTCTGCTGTGTTACCAAACCTCTCCAAGTCATTTTGCTCATGTGTACTTCTAAGTCATAATACTTACCTCTAAAGGCTGTCAGGGTGGAAGATGAAACGTGGGGAACACTCAGCACCATCTTAGCACACAATCACGATGAGATACTCAACGAAAGGTAGATGATGGTGTCAGTGTTATTTCTTTAGGGTCTACCTTTCCAACAATATGTGTGTTCCATGAAAGTAGGGACATGCTCTTAATCCCCTTTTTATCTTCACAGCTAAGTGCACGCATGACACATGAATCTCAGTAACCATCTACTGCAGAAATGCATGAATTAGTATCTTGGGATTCTGGTTCCAGATAACTCTGGAATCACAGGAGGTCAAAACCTTGCTCTGGTCCTTTCATTTTAGTACTAATAAGGAAAAAAACTGAGAGATGCCTGCATGTAAGCACCTCAGGATGGCCCACACTATGGAACCAGTGGCAAAGAAGATCTTTAAAGGAGTTTTAGTAGTTGAACTCTTGGGCGTTTTTGGAGCATATTTTTTGTTTTATAAGATGAACACAAGCCAAGATTTCAGGCAAACAATGAGCAAGAAATTTCCCTTCATCTTGGAAGTTTATTACAAATCCATTGAACAGTCTGGAATGTACAGAGTCAGAGAGCAAGATCAAGAAAAATGGTTGAACAGCAAAAATTAGGACCAGTCATCGCGTTCAGCCTCCCATCTAAGCCGTTTGAGACCTTTGTGGGGGAGAAGAAAGATGAGCACACCACATTGCCGACTCCTGGCCCCACAGAACAAAACAGGAACTTCTGGTCTGCCATGGCTCACAGTCATTTCCCATCCACTATGCAAATCCCCTGCTTTTGTTTGTTGCTTTCCTTTGGCATTTATTATTAAAGACTACTGTTTAACAAATAAAAGACTAGGAGAAGAAAAAAAAACTGAGAGATGGACAAAAACTGTGCATACAGGATCTTATGTTAGAAAAACTGACTTAGAAAAGGGGGCGAGGAGGACCCAAATGTGGTCTCTGGGAGGAGGTGGAAGAGGACAAGCTGGAGATGAAGAGCACTCCCAGGGAGCTGGCCATCGGAGGCCAACTTTATTAATTAAGAAAAAACTATTAAAACATACTACAATCTACTGGTCACCCAGCAAGAGATGAAGCATTAAGGGCAAACTGATCGTTATCCATTTTCAGAGAGGGTGGTTGCGATTCATCAGTTGCATGTAACACCCAGTGCTCATGACACCAAGTGCCCTCCTTAATGCTCATCACCCGTTACCCCATCCCTCCACCCACCTCTCCTCCAACAACCCTCAGTTTGTTTCCTATACAATTCCCTCTTTCTCTTCCCAGCACACACACCGATCTCACATCCCCTGACTGCCTACAGGATCGCAGCAGTTTTTACCTTCTTCCTCTTAAGGTTTTTCTGCTAATGAGCTTGGAGTCTAGCTAAGGATTGTAATGAGCACTATGACAGAAAATTCCAGGGTACTCTTAGAGAGAGGAAGGTTGTAGGGGTGCATATTTTAGATTAGGGAGCAGAGTAGGACTCCCTGACGAAATTAAATATAAGTTCATGGTGAGATTTGAAGAAATACACTGCCTTAGCATCTCCACCATTCCCTCAGCTGGGCTCTGCACAGCCCTGCAAAAGGGAACCTCAAAAGAAAGGCGAAAGACAAACACAGCCAATGGAAACAGTTGTGTCTACTCACTTTGGGCAGGGTGTTAGCAAAGCTGCCTTATGAGAGTCATTTTCATAGGACTGCAGACCTTGATGTCCACTGTGGTTTATCACTGATAACACAGTACGGAAACAAAGCTCTGCATTTAGGATTCCAGGGCTTGATGTGAATGCCAGCCTCTCTTTGCCTGGTCCTGACTCCCTCATTCAGCCTCTCAGGGCCAGAGCTGCTTCTAGAAAACAGCTTTAAAAGCAGGATACATGTCCTGCCTTCCTCACGTTGTTGTTTTAAGAAAGGGCTAAATGAGCTACCTCGTAAGAAAACACTCTGTAATTTATAAAGGGATGAGGCTTTCAACAGGACTTCTGTTCACACTGTGAAATTTTATATTTCAACTAATACAGAAAATTTCCATGTTTTACTCCCCTGGACAAACACTGTGATCCTTTTATTTATCTCTCTATGTGCTATGAACCGAATGTTTGTGTGCTATGAACTGAATGTGTCTCCCCAAAATTCATACACTGAAGCCCTAATATGATGGTACTCAGAGGTGGGGTCTTCAGGAGGTGATTGGGTCATGAGGGTAGAGCCCCCATGATGGGATTAGTTCCCTTATAAAAAGAGGAAGAGAAATCGCCCCCTCTCTTTCTTGGCCATGTGAGGATACAACAAGGAGGCAGCTATCTACTAGTCAGGAACTGGGCCCTCACCAAGAACTGGACCCACTGGTGCCTTGATCTTGGACTTCCAGGCCTCCAGAACTGTGAGAAATAAATGTCTGTTGTTTAAACCCCCCAGTCTATGGTATTTTTGTTATAGAAACCCAAGCAGACTAAGACTAAGAGATCGTATTTTTTTTAAGATTTATTTATTTATTTTTAGAGAGAGAGAGCATGAGTGGGGAAAGGAAGAGAAGGGGAGAGAGAGAATCTCAAGCAGACTCCCTGCTAAGCATGGAGCCCTAATGTGGGGCTTGATCCCAGGACCCTGAGATCATGACCTGAGCTGAAACCAAGAGTCAGATTTTTAACCAACTGAGCCACCCAGGTGCCCCCAGAGTCCGTAGTTAAAATAAGTAGATGTGATTAGTACAACAAAGATTAGAAGTGCAGCCAGGTGAGAAGATGAAGGGGGCCTGGTGTGCAACCTGACACAGGATGGTCAGGTAGGGCCTCTGATGAGAAAGAGATCTGAGCAGGTACCCCCAGGGAGTGGGGATGTCCAGAGAAAAGCACAGCAAGCTGAGGCGGCAGCAAATGCAAAGGCCCTAAGGTGTAAGGCGATGGCGAGAATGCACCTGCCCTGCCCAGCACATAATAAGCACACATTAAGCAGGAGCTATGTGATAATGACTATCATTCTCACCGCAGCCAAAACAGCCAGTTTCTATTGGTGAATGAGCCCAAGCCAAGGAGACCCAAGGCACCACAATGCTAGTTAGGTCCCCGTTGGATCACAGCCTCCAGGTCAGAATTCAACTGTGGGGGCTCTTTTCCTGCTGCTACTGAAAACAGCCACATGGGGGCAGAGGCCGTTAAAGAGTAGTACCTGCACAGGAGGGTGGCCGATTCACTCTACTTCATCCTCGATTGGATCCTACCTCTTCCACACTTGCCCTCTCCCTGGCCCCAAACACAGCCTCTGAGGAGAAGAGGTCTCTGCAGGCATCAGATCACACAGTCCCTCAGCTCCCACGTGTTGAACCCCTAGTGTGCGTTCAGCTCTGGGCCAGGCACTGGGGACACGGAGCTGCATCGAGGGGAGATCTTTGCTTCTGAGGTGCTCACTATTTGGTGGGAAGCTAGGGGTGGAGAAAAAACTGGTTGAAGCAGCACCAGGGTGGACCTCAGTGCAAAGTGCCCCGAAGCACAGAGGAGAGAACAATCTTAGGGAAACCCACCTTGCATCCCCACCCCAGGCTACAGGAGGACCCCTCATCATATGTTCTCATTGAACCTCCTTCCTTTCCTTCCTTTCTTTCACAGCATTTATGAAAATTGTAATGGAATCATGATTTGGGGGATTAATATCTATCTCCCCTGCTAGACTGTGGGCCCCATGAGGCAGGGACCTTGTCTGTCCTATTCACAGCCACATTCCCAGCACCTAACACAGGGCTGGCATGTGGCTGGGGCACAGAAAGACACCATAAATAAATGAATGCGGCGGAACACCAAAGCACTGAATTCTGTTATGGAAACATGCTATCAGCCTCCAAGATGGTTCCCGGAGCCTCACCTCCTCATGCTCACACCCTTGTGTGTTCCCTTCCCACAGCACATCAGGACTGACCACATGATGAACAGATTACTGTAAACAGGTGCTGTGTGACTTCCAAGTCCTGGCCATAAAACATCGCTACTCACACCTGGCTCTCTCATGGATCCCTTACTCTGGGGGAGCCAGACAGTCAAGTCATGAGGATCCTCAAGCAACCCTGTGGAGAGCTCCACACAGTGGAGAACTGAGGCCTCCCGCCAAAAGCCAACATCAACTGGTCAGTCATGTGAGTGAGCCACATGGAAGCAGGTCATCCAGCCCCAGTGAAGCCTTCAGAGGACATTATCCTGGCTGACATCTTGAATGTGGCCTCATAAGAGACTGTGGGCCAAAACCCACCAAGCTAAGCTGCTCTCTTCCTCGTCTTATAAGGACACTAATCCAGGGCGCCTGGGTGGCTCAGTCATTAAGCATCTGCCTTCGGCTCCGGTGATGGTCCCAGGGTCCTGGGATCGAGCCCCGCATCGGGCTCCATCTCAGGGTCCTGGGATCGAGCCCTGCATCGGGCTCCCTGCTCCGCGGGAAGCCTGCTTCTCCCTCTCCCACTCCCCCTGCTGTGTTCCCTCTCTCGCTGTCTCTCTCTGTGTCAAATAAATAAAATCTTTAAAAAAAAAAAAATAAGGACACTAATCTAACCATGGGGTCTACATTCTCATGACCTAATTACCTCCCAAAGATGCACCTCCAAATACCATCACTTTGGGCTTCAGCATATGAATTTTGGGGGGACAAAAGTGGCAGTCCCCAAATTCAAAGGCAGGAGGAATTGACACGAGAGCTGGCGCTCTTCCTAACACCTCTGTTAGGAGAAATCCATGACTCCTCAACCAGGGGCCACAGTGGCCTCCATCTCAGCTCCCCTGACTCAGTAGTGACCCAGTGCTTCTGCCCTGCCTGCCAGGTGGAACAGGACGAGGTATGAACAGCCTGTGTCTCTCCCTCTCCAGGGCCACCCTCGGCCAGGGGAAATTCCTCATAGTCTGTGCCACTCTTCCTTTCTGGCCTAGTCTCTCTTGAGCCTTCCAACTGCCTCGCAACAGTGACGCTACTCTGTGCCTAAGTGATCACCCTGCCACTGGGGGCCCCCCCTTCCCTCCTGCAGGGCAAACAGAGGGAGCATCCCAAGGCATCCTGGAATGAATACCCAAGACAGTGCAGAATCTGAGGCAAACTGACAGGATGTGATTCCAAGCTCCAAACCCACCCTGGAAACACTAGGCCACCGCTAGGCTGCTCTTTTGGAAGAGGGAGGTGCCTTGGGCCCTGAAGCCCACATCTCAGGAAGATTGTTCCTGGAAAAATAAAAAGGAAATTTATACTTCCAGGGCAACTACTCTGTACGAGCCATGGGCATTTTACACATATGTCTATCCTCACCATTACCGTGTAAGACAGGCATCACTATCCTCTTTTTTCAGATGAGTAAACAGAGGTCCAAAGAGGTTAAATAAATGGCCCAAGGACACGGACAACAGTTGTGTGTAACTGGACAGGTTATGCACTGTATAATTCTAGGGAGCAGAAAAAAGTGACTTCAGAAGGGGTATAGTTTTCCAACTTGTACAAAGGCACATACGGTTCTATTAGATAACCACCAACCTCCTGGTCAGTAGTGGTTTGATCCTACATCTGTCTGACTCCAAAGCCCTTGCTCTTCCCCCCAGACCTCTATACCTTCCTTGGGATAGCTTCAAGCATTTCCACATCAAATTATTCACAGTTCAACCGGCAGAGATGGCGCCACAGACCTCTAGACCATCCCGGCTGGAAAAGACGTTGGTAATCAATAACCTACCTCAAGACCTTCCCTCTGTATTGGAAGAACACAAGGCCCAGGGAGCAGAAGTGAGCTACCCAAGATTATACAGCTGGGTTAGCATAGCTGGGACTTGCATCCCGTGCAGCTGAAGGTAGGTCTGGCCCCAATATAAAGTTGTTCTAAGAACAACCATAGATGATCAGAGCTGTATTATCTAAGCTAGTCATCTCAACTCTTTTTTGCCTCAGTATCACTTTTTCAGTTGTAGGTGGAGGCAGAGAGTAAAGGCTCTCAAGGAAGTGTCTCTCACCAGACAATTTTCTGAAGTCCAAGCTTAAAAGGGGGTTGGAAAAAAGTGGGAGCTGAAAGGGCCAGAGCTCAGAAGTTTCTCCAGAATAAGCAAGAAGTGCATTCCTCTGCAGGCCTTTCAGGTCCTGGGAGGGAAACCGTTGCTAAGTGGAAGCTTCTAGGCGCTCCCTGGTGGCCCTCCAGGCAGTTGGCATCCACCTTAAAGGGAGAACTCAGATTCTGCACAGGCCTCACTGGGAGCCCCTGAACACCATGGCGATGGCCCCCAGGCAGCAGCCGAGTTCTGCCTGGGCTCCAGCCAGGGTGACAGGAGGAGCCAAGGGAGAAAGAACACAGGGAGGAAATCCGAGCACTCGATTTGCTGTTCTGTGGAAGATGACAATTAAAATGTTTCACCCTTCTGAGGCTGCTGTTCGGCCCTGCTCCTCTTGGGCTGCCTCATTAACAGCCCTTTCTGACCACCGCCCACCCCACAAGGCATACCCAGTTTCCTTTCCAGCCAATGGAGCCCAAGTTAGACTCAAAGGCATTATGGCCTTAAAGACCTCTAGAGCCCCAAAGACCCCCACTTTGACACTGAAGTTCAGGGAGACAGGATGACTTCCTAAAATCACTTAGCTGGTCTGTCCTGGCTCAACCGCATTCATAAGATGACATTTTAAATATCACTGAAAATGGTCCTTCCCACCTTATGTGAACCTGGTCCACACATTTTCCTACATGAGTCACTGAGACTGCCCCTGTAGACAGCTGGTTTGGAACCACGCAGGAGGAAGACCCAGGACTCCAAGCTCCTAGGTTCTACACCTTGCACAGCCCAAGAAAGGACAGACTACTGAATTACCTGCAAACTGATACTGGAAGAAACTGTCACACAACATCTGGAAAAGGGGTCTAGTGACCACGAACAGATGTCTCTGCACAGCTGTCTTCTCGTTTGGCCTCTTCCTTCATACTTAGAGTCCAATTTTTGTAAAGCAAAGACCAACTTGCTGCTTCACAGGAGCTGAGTAAATCTTAAAGTTGGCATGTGGGAATATTTATGTAAAAGAGAAAGAGAGTATGGGAAAATTGAATATTTCCATGATGTTACTAACATGAACATGAACATAGGTGAAATAATAGTAAATAAACACCAGACCCAACACCAGTTAGCAAACTGAAAGCAAAAATGTACTTTTTTATTATAAAGCTTAGACAAATTATGCTTATCACAGAACTATAAGAATAATATTAGAGAATCTAGTAATCTAATAATCTCTCTCTTTTAGAAATACTAGCAGATTATATAAGAAAACAAAAATATCACCTCAACAGATGAAGGGAAAGTCTTTGAAAAAAACTCAAGGCTTACTTATGATTAAAAGAAAACAAACAAAAACAAAACAAAAAGGATGAGGTCTCTTTCCAAATAAGATGGAATAAGCACACTCCACCCTATCTCTCCCACTGAATGCAGCTACAAAACCTGAGTAAAATACATGGTGTACCTATTTGAGGATGCTGAAAGTAAACAGTAGCAGGCGGATTAAAAGAAACAACAATTCAAAGTACCGCCAAACCAGTGGTAAGTTTTCTGGGTTTTCTTCTATTTTTCTTCTATTGTCCTCTGGCCATGCCTCAAGGCAGTCAAGTGGATATCAAAATGAATAAAGAGCAGACATCACCATAAAAAAAGAGAACTCCAGGTGAACACTTCCAGGACTGGAACAAGAGTGGGAAATGAGTCTTCTAATAGCCTGAGTATGGGACATCCATGTATTTTTTTCTTCTATTTTCTGTATTCTATTGTATGTCAGCCCCTAGACACCCATAAGCCTTTACAACTCTAAAGGAGGAGTATCTTCTTCTCTGATCAAAGGATCTGTGGTCCCAAGAGAGTGCTAAACCCCCACTGCATTATTTTTCTCTCTCCATCTTCCTGCCCCTTGGCCTGGGATTCAGGTACAATCATGGGAAGTGAGTAGTAGAGAAACTTAAAAAAAGTTCCAACTTTCTAGCCAGAGACCTAAAAGGGGAGCCTAAAGAAGCCATAAAGTATAAGGGGAATTGTGGAGAAGGAGAAGTTCAGGAAAACAAACCAGTGAAAGCTATATGACCTTCCAGGCTCACTTCTGAACAGTGCATGTATGAATCTGACTCTTAACAGAATAGCATAGACCTTAAAAGCTGAACTGAACTAATCGACCAGTACCCAACCCAGACTGACTCCTGAGTGGTACACATGGGACAGATCTGAATAACATTGTCAAGGCTTGGAAACAGAGCTGATATTCTAATCACAACCCACAGAAGGCAAGTCAGAACTTTCAGTCTGAACACATCTTGGTTCCAGCTGCCAAAACAAAAATATCCAGATTCTCCGTATGATTTAAATAAGACCCAAAGTCTCATCACACAATATTCTAATGTTTAGGATAAAATTCAAAAATTTATCTGGATATGAAGAACCATACATGAGTAAAGACAATTAACAGATATCAATGTTGCAATGACAAATTGTTGGAATTATCTGGTAAAAATTTTAAAGCAGCTATTATGAAGATTCTCCAACAAGTAAGGACAAATACTCTTGAAATAATGGAAAGATAGTCTCAGCAAAACAATGTAGAGAAAAAAAATGAGAGACCAAAAAATATTCAAATAACCCAAAAGTAAGCAGAAAACAGGAAACAAAAAAAAGAAATAATAAAATAGATTTAAACTCAAACATATCAATAATACATTAAATGCAAAAAGTCTAAATACACCAATTAAAAGACAGAGATTGTTAGAATGAATTTTTTAAATATTTTATTTATTTATTTTAGAGAGAGATAGAGTGAGAGAGCACCAGTGAGGGGAGGGGCAGAGGGAGAGGGAGAATCCCAAGCAGACTCCACGCCAAGCACAGAGCCCAACATGGGGCTCGATCTCAGGACCTCGAGATCATGACCAGAGCCAAAACCAAGAGTTGTATGCTTAACCGACTGAGCCACCCAGGTGCCCCAGAATGGATTTTTAAAAGAGCCCAATTACATGAGGTCTACAAGAAACCATTTTAAATGTAATGGTATAGAAAGGTTAAAATCAAAAGGGTGAGAAAAGATATACCATGAAAAAACTGATCAAAATAAAGAAGGAGTGGTTGTATTACTCAGACAAAATAGACTTCATAAAAAGAAAATGACCAGAGATAAAGAAGAACATTAGCATAAAGACAAACATATAGACAAATGGAACAGAATGGTAAACCCAGAAATAAATCCATGAATATACAATCAACTGATCTTTGACAAGAGTGCCAAGCATATGCAATAGAAAAGAGACAGCCTGTTCAATAAATGGTGTTGGAAAAACTAGAAATCCATAGGCAAAAGAATGAAATTGGATCCTTATCTTATACCATTCACAAAAATCAACACATAAGGAATTAAAGACTTAGAGGTAAGACCTGAAACCATGAAACGCCTAGAAGAAATCATAGGGGAAAAGCTTCTTGAAATTGGTCTTGGCAATGATTTCTTGATATGACACCAAAAGTACAGGCGAGAGGGGCACCTAGGTGGCTCAGTCAGTGATGTATCCAACTCTTGATTTGGGCTCAGGTCATGATCTCAGGGTCCTGGGATACAGCTTCACACTGGGCTCCTCACTTAGCAAGGCGTCTGCTTGAGATTCTCTCCCTCTCCCTCTGCCCTTCCTCCCCACTCACACGTTTTCTCTCTCTCTCTCTCAAATAATCTTTTTTTATTTTATTTTATTATGTTATGTTAATCACTATACATTACATCATTAGTTTTTGATGTAGTGTTCCATGATTCATTGTTTGCATATAACACCCAGTGCTCCATGCAGAACGTGCCCTCCTCAATACCCATCACCAGGCTAACCCATCTCCCCCAACCCCTCCCCTCTAAAACCTCAGTTTGTTTTTCAGAGTCCATAGTCTCTCATGGTTCGTCTCCCCCTCTGATTTCCCCCCCTTCATTTTTCCCTTCCTGCTATCTTCTTCTTTTTTTTTTTAACATATAATGTATTATTTGTTTCAGAGGCACAGGTCTATGATTCAACAGTCTTACACAGTTCACAGCGCTCACCATAGCACATACCCTCCCCGATGTCCATCACCCAGCCACCCCATCCCTCCCACCCCCACCACTCCAGCAACCCTCAGTTTGTTTCCTGAGATTAACAATTCCTCATATCAGTGAGATCATATGATACATGTCTTTCTCTGATTAACTTATTTCGCTCAAATAATCTTTTTTAAAAATTAACTTTATTTTTTAAAAAAGGAAATATTTGCAAATGACACATGCAAAAAAAGACTTGTATTCAGAATATATTTTAAAAAACTCTCAAAACTGAGTAGTAAGTTGTTGGTGGGAATGCAAAATGGTACAGCCACTAAGGAAAAGTTTGGCGGTTCCTCATAAAGTTAAACATAGAATTCCCACATGACCCAGCAATTCCACTCCAAGGTATATACCTAAAAGAACTTAAAGCAGGGACTCAGATACTTGTACACCAATATTCATAGTAGCATTATTCCCAAGAGCCAAAAGGTGGAAACAACCCAATTATTCATCTGTTGATAGATCAACAGAATGTGGAATATCCATACAGTGGGATATTATTCATTCATAAAAAGTAATGAAATTCTGATATAGGGTACAACATGTATATACCTTAAAAACTATATATAACTTGAAAATTATGCTAAGTAATAAACCCAGACACAAAAGGACAAATGTTGTATAATTCCACTCATATGAGGTACCCAGAATAGGCAAATTCATAAAGATAGGAAGGAGAATAAAGGCTACCCAGAGCTAGGGGGAGCAGGGAATGGGGAGTTACTATTTAAAGATTTTTTTTTGTTTATTTGTCAGAGAGAGAGCACAAACAGGGGGAGCAGCAGGCAGACGGAGAAGCAGGCTCGCTGCCTAGGAAAGAGCCTGATGCGGGACTCTATCCCAGGACCCTGGGATCATGACCTGAGCCAAAGGCAGATGCTTAACCAACTAAGCCACCCAGGTGTTCTGGGGAGTTATTATTTAATGAATAAAATTTCTGTCTGGGATGATGAAAAAGTTCTGGAAATGGATAGTAATTATGGTTGCATAACATTGTGAAGTGTATTAATGACACTGAGTTGTAAACTTAAAAATGATTAAAATGGTAAATTTTTTGTTATGTAAATTTTACCACAATTTTAAAAACTCAATAGTAAGAAAAGGAACAACACAAAAATTTGGGCAAAAGACTTAGACATTTCACCAAAAATAATATATAGCAGGCTTACAAAGCACACAAAAAAGATGGTCAACATCATTAGCCATCAGGGAAATGCAATTAAAACCATTATGAGATACCACTACACACCTCTTAGGAGGAGTAAGATGGCTAAAATAAAAAATTTTGACAATACCAGATGCTAGTGAGGATGCAGAACACTGAAACTCTCAAACATTGCTGGTGAGAATGCAAAATGGTTCTGGAGAACATTCTGGCAGTTTCTTATAAAGTTATACATACACTTACTATAAGTATTTATCCTAAAGGAACAAAAATTTACATCACACAAAAATGTATACAAATGTTTATGGCAGCTCTATTCATAATCATCAAAAACCAGAAACGACCCAAATGCCCCTCAGTGAGTAAATGGACAGACAGTTAGACCATACAACAGAATACTGCTCAGCCATATAAAGCAGCAAGCTACTGATACATGCAACTTCAATGCAACTCACATGCATTCTGCTGAGTGAAAAAAGCCAGGCTCAACAGGATATATACTATATGATTCCATTTGTGTAGCATCCTCAAAAAGAATTAAATTATATGACAGAGAAGAGATCAGTGGTTGCCAGAGGTTAGGGGTAGAGAGAAGGTTTAACTATAAAAAGATAGCAGAAGGGTTCGGGGGGGTGATAGAACTGTTCTATACCCTCACTGTAGTGGTGTTTGCACAAATCTAAGCATGTGTTAAAATACCTAGAACTATACACCAGAAAAAATTCTGTGTTAATTTAAAAAATAAAATTCAAAACAAAAAACAAAAATCTCTCAGCAAACTAAAAATTGAAGGGAACGTCCATAACCTGATAAAGAGAAGCTATCAGACGCGTACAGCAAACATTCTTCTCAGTGGTGAAGAATAAGGAGTCCCTTGAAAGTCAGGAATGAGATAAGTATACCCACTATCACCGCGTCTGCTCAGCTAGGAGTCCTTACCAGCACAGATTATAATTTTCACATAGGAAATCCAGGAAAATTCACAGACAAATAATTAGAACTAGTAAGAGAGTTAAGCAAACTTGCTGAATTTAAGGTTAACAATAAAAATCTATATTGAATTCCTTTACACCAGCAATAGACATTTAGAAAGTGTAATTTTTCAAATGATATCTTCTACCACAGCACTAAAAATTCACAAGGTGCCAAGGACTAAATCTAGTTGAAACGTCAAGACCATTATGGAGAAAATCATAAAATTTTATTAAAAGATATTTAAGAAGGCCAGATCTTTGCCATGTTCATGAATGGGAAAGCTCAGCAGCATAAAGATATCTGTTCTCTCCAAATAAAAGTATGCATTTTAACTGAATAATTATTTGCAAAGCATTTAGAACAGTGCCTGGCATAGAGTAAGTGCTACATAATTGTTGTTGAACAAATAAATCAAAATTCCAACAAGGTTTTTCATAGAACTTGACAAGCATGTTCAAAAAATTTTAAAACAGAACAATGGTCCAAAAATAGCCAAAGCAATCTTGAAGAACAGAGGTAGGAGGAAAGATAATTCTCATCCTACCAGATATTAGCACTTAATTATGAAACCATTAAGAATGTTTTATTGACCCAGGAGGAGACACAAAGAATAGAATAGAATAAAGAGTCCTGAAATATTTGCTGTATGGAAACTTGATATATGACAAAAAAGGCATTGTAAATTAGTGGGTGCTGGAACTGTTTATTATCCATACTGGAGAAAAATAAAGTCCTAATTCATACCATCTACAACTCTCAACTCCAGGTAAAATAAAGCCCTACACATGAAAAGCAAAACTTTCAAAAGAAAATGTTTTTTCTTCAGGGTAAGAAAGGATTTCTTAAGCAAGATGCAAAAAGCACAAACCACAAAAGAAAAGATTTTTTAAAATAATAAAGCATTTTGAAACTTCTGTGTTTCAAAGATTCTATAAATAAAGTGCAATATAAGTCATCAAGCAAAGTGCTAGTATCCAAACTACACGAAGAACTCCAATAAATCAATACAAAAGCAACAAATAATGTAATAATTTTTAATTTTTTTTTAATTAGAAAAGTCATATAAACAGGCGACTCACAAAAGAGGAAACCAAAATGGTTAATAAACACAAAAAGATGCTCAACCTCACTAATAATCAGGGAAATGAAAATTAACACCACAATGAAATACCACCAAATTAAGTATAGTGATGTTCTCTAGAGATAGGGAAAGAAATGGGGCCAGGAAGTGGTTCACACAGAGCTTTAACAAAATGTGTAACTGTGACAGTCACTAGACCTACTCACAAATATTTCAGTTCCCCTCCCTTAAGTGCATTTTCCCATTCTTTTAAGCTAGGCAGGTATGTGTGATTTGCTTCTGCCAAGCGAATGCACGTGTCACTTGTAGGTGGCAGCCTTTAGGTAAATATGCACTTGGTCCTCTTTCTTTCCCTTTGCATGACTGAAAACAATGCCCACAGCCTGGATCCTGGCCTGGGCCTCTGTCCCCCATGTATGGACATAAAGCATGAGTGAGAGGTAAAACTTTTTGTTTGTTGTTTGTTTCTTTGTTTTAAGCCACTTAGATTTGAGAACTGTTTGGTATAGCAGCATAAACTAGCCCATCCTAACAGTGTAGCATTTTATTCCTTTAATTGGATGGTGGGTATATGGATGCTCATTATATTATTCACCATACCTTGTAGGCCTGAAATATTTCATAATTTTTAAAGAATGTGTGATGGTAATGAATCATTATCTAGGTTAAGTATAGGAATATGTATGCCTTCATTCTAGAAATATCAATTGAGGGCTTACTATGTACCAGACACTGCTCCAGGTGCTTGGGATTCAACAGCGAACAAAAAAAAGTCAAAGCTTTTGTGGAGTTTAAGAGAGGGAAAGCAGAAAACACATTTAAGAAATCAATCGGCATTATTCACTATAATGAAAAATAAAGCAGAGTTAAAAGGATAGAAATAGAAACAGTACTATTTTAAATAGCATGGTCAGGAAAATCTCTGATAAAGAAATATCTGAGCAGAGATCATAATATAGAGACTTGCAACAGGGTGCAACAGGGCAGGGGTGGAAGGGAAGGGAAAGTAAGGGGAGAAAAAGAGCAAGGAAGCCCCTGTGTCTGGAACTGAATGAGAGATCTGGGAACAAGACCCTCTAGACCATAAAGGGCCATCAGACACTCTTGAGCAAAAGAAGGATATGATTTGAAATAGGTTTCAAAAAGATCAAAAGTCTGCTTCTCCCACTCCCTCTCCCTCTGCCTCTGCTCCTATGCTCTCTCTCTTTCTCAAATAAATAAAATCTTTAAAAAACAAAAACAAGAACAACAAACAAAGCCAGGTGAAGGAGAGTTTTAAGAAGGAGGGAGTGGGCAACGATATCAAATGCTACTGAGGATCAAATATAATGGCTGCTGGATTTGGCCCATGTGGAGGTCAATGTGGAAGATCTTGACAAAAGCAATGTCACGGTAGTTGTGGTGGAGTGTGGGTTTGACACAGACTGAAGAGCAAAAACTAAGTCCTCATGTGTAAAAATTATGTTGAGAAATTTTCCTACCAAGGAGATCCAAGAAATGGGGCGATTACTGGAGGAGACTGTTATGTCCACACAGGATTTTTTTTTAAAAAGACAGAAGCTACTAAAGCATGTTGGCATGCTAGTGAAAATGATCCAGAAGAAAAAGAAAAATTGGTGATGCAGCGGAGGGGCAATAATTGCAAGCAAAATTTTTGAGAAGGTAGAGAGAATGTGTCCATTGCACAGTAGAGATATTAGCCTTAGACACAGTCTATCCACTGTATTGGAACAGAGTATTCAGGGAGAAACAGCAAGTATAAAGTATGAATGCAGGGTATGTGAGTACACAGATGCAGGAAAGGTGTAAGATATGGCAATGGGACCATGTGGAAGTTCTCTTCTGATTGCTCCTATTTTCTCAGGGAAATAAGAAGCAAGGTCATCAGCAGAGAATGAGGAGGTGGTAAGATTTATGAAAATTCTGAAAAGACATGAGAGGATATAAAATAGTTGTCTCTCAAAGGGAAGAAAGGTATTAAGATTTGCCAGGTAGTATAAGGGTCCAGTATGAGATTCACATGGTCATGAATTTTTGTTTTTTTTAAGATTTTATTTATTTATTTGAGAGAAAGAGAGCATGAGCAGGGGGGAGGGATAGAGAGAAAGGGAGAAGCAGACTCCTCACTGAGCAGGGAGCCCAATGTAGGGATGTCCTGAGCTGAAGGTAGATGCTTAACTGACTGAGCCATCCAGGCACCCCTGGTCATGAATTTTTAAATAAGATAGTCAGCCTGGTTATATGTTTTCTCAACCACATTCCGCTGCCAGGGAGTAGGCAGAGTTAGTGGTTACCTGGCTATGTGGTGTTGCCAAACAAGTGGAGTAGAGAGTGAGTAGAAAGGGTATTCAAAGGAATGATTACAATGGTGGCCCATGGAAACAAGATGAGTAAGGAGGGAAGGGAGGACCTGACAGGGTGCTGGCCAGGGACAGAAGGTAGGGTCAATAGTCTGGAGTTCCCAAGGGCTTGAATAATTGTTGAAGGTAGGCTTGCTCCTACAAGTGGTCTGGAAAGAAAAAAGGATTAGTCAACAAGTAGGATGTTGTTAATGGGGCATGGGGGGAGGGGTGATATACAGTGATTAGTAATGACAAAGCCTAGGGTATGCCCATGAGAGTGAGTGGCTAAGAGAGGACAATGTCATTCAAGGTGAGGAAATAAATTAATAGAAAGAGCAAGATGTTAGGAGGATCATCCACTTGTATATCAGAACCACTAAAAATTGTGACCAGAGTAGTAGACCAGATATAAAAGTCTTTAAGAAAATAAAAAATAATAACAAACAATAATAATTTTTTAAAAAAGAAAAGAATAACAGAGAATTTGTAGATCCAACATTCACAAAAGAATATTCCTCTATTATATTTGCAAAAAAACAATGAAGAATTTGGGGAATCATCCCGGATTTGGGGTTACAAATAGTTTGTCAGATTATCAGAGATAACATGATGCCATTTTAATAAATAGTAACTAAAGTAATGACATGGCAATTAAGGCAGATCTAAACCTGTGATTTTCAAAAATGTCTTCCTTGACAAGTTGTTCTAAGTTAGTTCATACACCCTCCCCACTCACCCTTTATCACAGCTTTCACCCACAATGAACAACAGAAGTGCAGAAGGAAGACAAGTACTTATTTCAAGGACTCTGTGTTTCACTTATGTTTAACAGTGAGGGAACACGGGCGCCTGGGTGGCTCAGTTGGTTAACAGTGAGGGAACACGGATGAATAGAAAGATCAGGCATTCAACCTACTAGAAGAGCCCCCTGGGTCTCATAAGGCATACTGGCTCTTCAGACAGAAGACTTGAATTCAAAGTTCCACTATTTAACTTATTATTTCTGTAATCTGCTGTAAACCATTTTCTCTCAGTATCTTTGCTTTTAAATCAGTAAACTAGGGATGTTCCTACCTAGAGGGCTCTGATAAGGATTGAGACACAACACGAAGGTTTTATAAGCTACGAAATGCAAAATAAAATGAATATTCAACTGTTCCCTAAAAAAAAAAAGTCTTCAAGGACTGACTGGAGATGGTTTACAGAAGATTACAACAAGGAGTCGTGGGTAGTACAGACTGAGGCAGGAACTTCCTAAGACCTGGGGGCTTCTCAGGAGGAGGCAAGAACAGTGGCCAGAAGCAGCGACAAAGAGGAAGAAGTTCAGTACACACCTCTGGGCCTGGTGGGGCATGGGAGAATAAAACACCCCAGGGAAGCCATGTCCTCTGAAGACAGCCCAGTTCTAGGTGGAGCAAAAAGGTAAAGTGGCCAACCACTCAGAGAAAAGAGTGAGGACACAGGGGATTTTTACGAATAGGAGAATGAGGGTTCCATTGGGCCCTGTGGAAGGTTGAAGGGAACAGGGAGAAGAGAGACACTGAGTCCAGTTAAAGCATATAAGAGCCATATGGAGATGAGTGTCTGGAAGATGGTGATGGATAACTCGGGGTCTTGGCTTTCCAAAGTGCCTGATACAAATGAGTTACTCCTGGGGGACAACTGTGGAGAGACCATCTCTTGGGCAATTGAGGTGGAAAGGGGGAACGTTAGGAGGAGGAAGAATGAGCCTTACCTAGATCACACAGGCATTATACACTTGCACAATGAACATATGCATGATGTATCTCTTATGGAAATGGCTCTGAGACAAAGAGCTTTCTACAAACGAACATGGGAAGACGTGGCTCCACACCGGGCAGTGCCTGTCTTCCTCTGCTGATTCGCACACACTGTCCACAAGGCAGGCGGCACGGGGATCACTCAGATTAGTCTTTGAGCCTTCATAGTTCACCTGTTTGGGGTGATGTTTTTGAGGAGGAGGAAGCTCGTGACACTAGTTTAAAATGGGATATGGAAATTATCTATGGTTGTTAATGATCCACACCCTCCTTGACCCACGTCATGGGAAATGGTGCTGGTGGACTTAAAATGGTTTAAAGTGCACACTAGAAATAATAAAATAGAGTCCCCCATCCATCACACAGATCTGAAGGAACCTGGGGTCTTCAAGAACATTGTGGTCGAGGTGAGAGGTGGTGATAGTGGGGCCTGGAAGAGTCCTTCTAAGGACGAAACAGCGGGTGATAAGAGTCAGCAGGTTCAAATCCTGCCTCTTTCCTGGGGGATGTCATCTATCTAATTTTAGTTCCTCTTCATGGACACGTAGGGGATAATGATACCAGCTTTTGAGAGTAGTTGTGAAGAGCAAAGTCTATTGAGCTTTTAGGACTAAATCAGTGCTAGTCTTCTTGATCACCTTCTTTCCCAGGAAGAAACCATGAAATCTGGGCTCTACAGACCTAAGAGGACAAGAAAGTATCAATATTCCTGATCAGGAAGGACACTCAGACATAAGAGTTTCAGAACTAGTGATAGAATGAAGCATGTCTCAAAAGCCTTTCAAAATGAGGATTTATGTGTCAGTGGGTTTCCAAGGAGACAGATTTTACAAAAGTTACTATGAGACACACTCCCTTTATAAAAACAAGATAACATCACGCTCCTGCTCTCAGCAGGTTCCTTTTGCCTTCTGACAAATGATGGAAATGTAGGAGGAAGAGGCCTAAAGGCAGGGTATGAAGGCAGAACCCCCACAATTTGTGGAATGAATGAGTGAGTGCTGTGTTCTTCCTTTGTGCAGAGGTGGGGGAAGAGAAAGAACAATGACATGGAAAAGTGGCCACATAAGGCCCAAGGAGGGAGCACAGAGGCAGTTGGGGACCCAGTCACTGGGCCTGGGACAAGCAGTAGTGCTAGATAACAAGAAACAAGGCAAGAGACCAGGCTGGTCTTAAAGCTTTCGGTATACCTGAAGGCCATGCCGCCAAACTCACACATGAAATCTGGCCTCCAGAGCACTCTCAGTGTTCCAGAACCAATTGCCCTGATCTGGCTGGTGCTGCACTGAAGCAGCATTCTGATAGCAGGTGTCTGTGAGCCCTGATATTGAACATGGAAAATGGAATCCACTTTAGTTCCTTTCTCCTTTGTGGGTATTTAGTATTTTCACCTAATCACCAGCTCCCTCAGTCTGAAGCACTGTTTTTCCAATGGGCATTCTATGGAATAGCAGCAAGATATTCCACACAGGAAAGTGTTTTGTCAGATAATGCTGGCTAACCCTGCAAACAACCTCCCCATCCCAGAGACATGCAGGGCACTTTGGCATGTTAAAGGCTCATGATGTTCTGCTATAAAGAAACCTGATGAATATAGTGTTTCTAAAATATATGTGACTAGAAAACTCTCTTCCCATCCATACATGAAACATACTCCCTGGAAGTGATGTTTTCCTGGGGATCCTCAAAGATGGGGCTCACACGGTTTCATTGCCCAGTCACCCACTAAACAGACCTAAGCTAAAGACTTGGACTCTTCAAAAGTGAAGAGACATTGCATTCTTTCATTCTACAAATACACATGGAGAATGTAATGATTTTTTTAAAGATGTTGGCATCATGAAAGAGGTACAAGATGCTATAGGACTTCAGAAGAGAGGAAGTTTGACAATAGTGCTAAACCAAAAACTTTATCTTATTTAAAGATGCATTTATTTATTTTAGAGATAGCAGGCATGATGGGGAGGGGCAGTGGGAGAGAGAGTCTGAAACAGACTCCACACTCAGCGCAGAGCCCAACACCAGGCTCGATCACAACCCTGAGATCATGACCCAAGCCAAAACCAAGAGTCGGATGCTTAACCAATTGTACCACCCAGGTTCCCCGCTAAACCTTTTAGAAGGAGGCATCATGAAGGCCATGTCAATTTTAAGATTCCTCTCTGATTGTCACATGAATATCTAAAACCATTAACCAACATCTGGACACTTTCTTAGACCTGACTGTGAGTATAGGTATTTTATACTAGTTCTCCAAAGCTAACATTTGTTTCCATAAATCCATGGATTAAGAAACATCACATGAATTAGAAGACTCTGTGGATAAAAATGTTATAAATGGGAGAGGGCAAATATTTCTCAGTGTATCATCATCCCACTTCCTGCACTGGAATCGCCCAAGAAGCTTGCACATTCCCAGATCAACCCAGACCTTCTGGATCAGAATGTTGGGGGGAGAGGAGTCCCAAGAATCTGCATTTTAGACAAGCTCTCCCCCACACACAAGATTCCCATCCATGCTTGTCTGAATACCACTGAACCCAGGATTTCCAAAATTATTAAGAGTTCACAGGTGGCTTTTGGGAAAGACATGACTTGAAGAAACCAAGAGTGAAGATTGATGGCACTGAGTTCATGGCAAGTAGCAAAAAAGAGAGCCCAAGAAAAGGAATGTGTCCTTACATGGTAGTAGTGCTGGCCTTCAGGGAGGCATGACAGTGGGGATAGAGAAGAGGGAATGGATTTCACAGACATTTCCAAAGGTGATTTGACTCAGTTCAATAACTGAATATATTATGTGGGCACGGGCAAGCACTGGCTGTTTGTTGAAGTAAGGCACGTTGCCATTCAGAGCAGGCTTGGGTGGCCCGGGTGGGGAGGGTATAAAAGGTAATTAGTTAGTACTGTACATGTTGTATTTGACATTCCTATGGGGTGTATAAATAGATCCAGTTGGCAATGGGACATATGAGTCTTGAGTTTGATATAGACGATGAAGGACTCCATACAGAAACCACTGCTCAGAAACAAACAGCTGAGGTCCCCAAGGGAGAGAATTTAGTATTGAAGGGAAGACCAGATCCTCTTCAAATCAATATCATAGTCATTGAACACCAAGAGTGTGAAAAATCACTGGACTAGAAATACTTACATGCACAAGCCAGAGTCCTGGCCTTAAATGAGCTTATGATGTAGCAGGGAGTTGAGAAATAAACATATGGAGAATGAAAACATGTAAAATTGAAACAACAGCTTGGTTCAGCCCCAGAAGGGATTTTTAGAACCTGGAAGAGAGCCTACCCAGTGAATTACAGAGGGAAAAAGCCAGAGGACACAACAGACTGACAAAAGACCTCCAGAGAAGGTAAGATCTACCAAGACCTGAAGGACAGGTAAGATTTACAAAAGGAAAAAGTCAACCCTTGCAAACAACTTTAATACCTGTCATCAAATAGACATGCCAGGACCCTCTGCTGCAGCAATACTCTCTGACCCAGGTGTGGCGCCATAATTAACTTCTAACCACACCGATGGGCAGAATGTCACTAACACTTGGAAAACAGAATACTTGGAGAAAAAAACTTTATGAAAAGCTTCCTTTTGTTTTTGTACCTTGTACATAAATGCTACTGCATATGTGAAGAACAGACATGAGACATATTAGGTGGGAGTCTCAGCAGAGTTGTTTATGGTAAGGGAGAGAAGCATCCATAGTCTTCAAATACATGCAGCGGTCATACAAAAGAGGGGCTGGATATATGTTCTAAGTGCTAATGGATGAGAGCTCTTGGGAGTCAAATGTTTTATAAAATATTATTAAAAAAAGATGTCCAATAGTCAAAGATGTCTGGAAGAAAGTGGCTGCCATGGGGGATAGGAAGTTCCCCTCCATCACTGGAAGTGTCTAAGCTGGGTCTGAACAAACTCTTAACAGGGATGCTACGGAACAGAATCAGATATGGGACAGAAAATCCCAGTTTCGTGGAGTTGCTCTTAAAGGGCCATCCTATCACACTGGTGACTATTTTTGTCAATTCTACTTTGGAGTAATTTAAAACTTTTTCTTTTTAAGAACTAAGTACCTTTCACAACCGCTCTCTCATGTATCCACCCAACAATCCATGAGATTATTTCCAACTTGCAGATAAAAAAAATAGTCAAAGGCACAAAAATAAGTCAATCATTGTGTCTTAAGATAGTAGCAGTGTCACACCTTCTGTGGGGGTGAGGTTCTAAAGTTAGCTCAGAAAGCAAAAATCACATGTGCTCAAGGATTGCCTTTGAAAATCCCTTAAGTCAATTGTAAAGTATAGTCTCTTTGGTCTTACGTATACAGTCCTAAACAGTGCACCAGATAAATGCATGCAGTAAGGCAGTGTTTAATAAAGAATGCATATGCAAATATAAGCTTGAAGAATTTCAAATTAAAAGAGAGGAAAAAATGAAGGTGTACATAAGTCAAATGAGCATTTACTACCACTTCACCGTACGCACCGCATCTTCAACTCTATAGCATTGTAGTAAGACATATGAGCTGCCCAAGGTCAGCTAGCCTGGCAGAAGCTGAATAATGACACAACAGCTCCCATTTACTGGCATTCACCTGCCAATGTCTGTGTTCAATACTTCATTGAATCCTTTCAACTACTGATCTATGGGGTAGACACTGCTACTATCTCCATTTTATAGAGGAAGGCCAAGAGTCAGTGGTAACCCTGGGTCACACACACAGCCAAGAAGGAGCAGAGCTGGAGCCAGGGTCTGTCTGACTCAAAAACATGGGCTTTTTGAAGTGATTCTCCAGTTATCTGTGTGTCAGAATCACCTGTTAAAAGTAGTTTCCGAGGTCCATCTCAGACCAACTGACTCAGAATCCCAGCCCCCTTCCCAGTCGATGCCGGTATGGATGGTCCACAGACCACACTTTGAGAGACCCTACTGGAGGCTTTAACGCCCCTGCTTAATGCACTTCCTACTAAACCATGTCAGCGCTCCCTGCCCAGTGCCATGAGAGCTATTAACAAAATGCCCAAGGATGATGAATACAAATGATAATGCTATAGCCACATCCTCTTACAACTCATCTCCAAAGCAGCATGCCCCAACTCCCTCCATACGCATGGTCAGCTGCCTGGGGTTTGTTTTAGTGATTCGGGCAGAGTATAGCCCCTGAAACTGTGAGACCTTTTCTTGAAATCCAAATAAGCTTTTTACTTAAAAAATACCTCAAAGGCTGATTACAAAGTTCTTGGCTGTAACACACCATGAAGGCGTCCAGTCATGGACTTGCATTTCTGAATGGAATCATTCCACTCCTTTTGATTGAAAAGGCACATGATCTAGTGCCAGATGGTGACATTTGTACAAGTCAAGCCGGATTAAATCAAGTGCTTTAGTGAAGCATGATGCAGATAAAGAAAATGATGGATTATCAGCACACACACACACACGCGTGCACGCGGATAATGCTGAATTCTTTAAATTGTAGTAGCAGATTCCCCAGCCGCCTATTTCTGTTCCCCGGCCTCTGCAGTTCTTAACCTCTCACAGCTGGATAGAGTTGGCATTCACTCACCTGCAGCTAGCATGTCCACAGTCCAAGCAGACGTAGGCCGAAGTCAGGCAGCCCAGGACTAAGCCCCTTAGGTCCTCTTCCAACCCACCTCTGCCTGCACATCTGAAGCTGGGTTGGCCCAATCTAAACATAGAAAAAGCAGCCTGAAGCTTCAGCTCATGGAAAAGCTGACTCATCTACCCAGTTTTCCAGACCAGGCACCTGGGGATCCATCATACTTCCTTCCTTTTCCCTCACCTTCCACATCAAATCCATCACCAACAGCTGTCAGTTCTACCTCTCATCTGCCTGCCTCTTTCCAGCCCACCACTGCCAGGATGTTCCTGGTTTCCTGTTCCAATGCCATACTCCCTCTTGGGACCACCTAGCAGGCTCCTAACTGCTCTCCAGCCTCAAGATTCTTCCATGTCAGTGAAATGCTCTCTCCCCAGCACCTGCACAGAGAAGTTGCCTGGCTCAGAGGAAGACAATATACATCCTAAACCATCCACCCACAAATAAGAAAGGCATAATTAAAATATTTATAACCTCTTGCCCTTTCTCCATTCTCTGTTCTCTACCCCACCCCTCCTTAAAATTTTGCAGCTCCCCTTGCTGTTAAAATAAAGTCCAAACTCCTTGTGATTTCTCACAAAGGTTGGTCATAGTCATCTCTCCAGGTGTGTCCCTCATCCCTCCCTCTCTGCACTCCAGCCAAGGTGAAGTTCTTTTAGTTGAGACCCCATCTGATTGTTTATATCATTCAGATCTCAGCCCCAGGGTTGTAAAGTCAACCCAATTGATGGCTAATGTCTCCAGGGATAATTCCATTTTGTATTTCCCTATAAAGTGGATACTTAGGGATTATGAATCTTTTAGGCAACTGCCAATGATTCAGGGGTGACAATCTAATTCTGTGTTATACAGATCACCTGTGTCCCCTCCTCTCTGACTTGCCTACTCTTGGGCAACTGCTCTCTTGTTTTAAAATTACAGCTAATACAATCACATAAACCATGTACCAAGCACATTTTCCCACTGATTCTTCATTCATTTATTCAGTAACTGTTTACTGAGTATCTACTCTGTGCCTGGCACTGTGCAACATCTCACAATTATAGGGCACAAACAAAAAAGCAGGCACAGCCCTTTCCCTCATGGAACATATTCTCAGGGAAAAACAGGCTTTAAACAACAAATTGTACAATTAATTATTTGACGATGGTTTTGTAGAGTACTAAGAAGAACCAGGGGCAACGAGAGCATATAACTAGTTAGTCTGGTGGGAAAAAAAAAGACCTCTTTGGGAAATTGATGTGTGAACTGAGACCAGAAGGACAAGCAGAAATAAGTCCATTGTGAGGACAGGCAGGGAAGAGGCATTCTAAGCAGCGGGAACAGAGTTCGCAAAGCTCCCCATGGAGGGAAAATGCATGTGGGGAGGCCACAGGAGGATGTGAGAGGACCAAAAACCAAATCTAGAAAGGCAGGCAGGGCCAGAGCATTCAGGCCTAGCAGGCCAGTGCTGCTCAAACTATTTCCAGTATGTCATGTGCTGATACTTTTATAAAAACCAATAAAAGTGTACTACCAGAAAATTAACAATTGAAAGACATATAAAATACAGGCCCCATTTTTTTCACTACTAAACAGACATAAAATTATTCTGCCAGGTACTATAAAAGTTTTTAAATGCTTGCTCTCAATTTGTGTCATTTGTCACGGCTTACTGATAACAAACAGGTACCTGTCCAGGGACCACACTTTGAGTAGAACGTTGGATGTGAAGATATCAGAGGACTTTAAGAATGGGTAAGGCAAATTCAGAATTGAGCTTTTCAAAGATTGTTCTGTCAATCTTTGGTTGTATGGGGAGTGGGTTTGGGGTGGGAGGGGCAACCGGGGCTATTGCAGCCATCTTGATGAGAGATGATATACCTTAGAGGGAATGATATTTAATGTTTGCAACAACCTATGAATAGGTTGTTCAGTGAGATTTAAGGTCATCTCCAGAAGTAGAATTCACATTTCCTAAAACCGAGTAAATCCAGACTTCAAAATCTTATTTAAATACAATCCTTAGGGCCATCTTATTGGTGACTTTATAACAAGACCCTTTTTTACTGTTTCTGTAAATAGCCTTTCTATGCCATCCACAGCCAAAGTGGCCTTTATTGAAACCCCATGATGACTGATCAGCGTTACCCAGACTTCCAGAGAACACAGCTGCCATTCTTCATGCAAATACCCTGTAATGAATGAAACCCCAGACTTGGAACGAGAATCAGCTTATAATGGGCTGTTGTTTTCAGTATTTTCTCATCTCTCTTAAAATGATGGATTTCCAATGGGTCCTGATGACTTCTAAAAGACAACTGAGTTTATGCAGCTGGGGAAAGAAAGGACCCAGGGAAGGCCGGGAGGCAGCTCAGCTCAAGAGCAAGAGCAGAGGCCTTTGCCGTTAGGCAGGAAGAGCCTGTGACCCGCCTCCATCAGGTATCAGCTAGAAGACCCAGTGTTTATCTCTCGAGCCGTCTCTCTAAACCTCAGTTTCCACATCTACAAAATAGAGCCAATCATTTCTGCTCTGGCTCACTTGCAGGACTGAGGGAAGGATGGTTTCGATGTCATTCAAACAAACATTTCTGGCACAAGCAATGTGCCAGGTGTTGAACTGGACACTGAGGTCACAGACGTGGGAAATGAAGTATAAATAATTAAAGGCAATGCTGCATGGTAAACACAATGCTGCACAGGAGCACCCAGAAGAGCGAGTGTCTGCTTTCAGGAAAGGGGGTCGGTGGATCAGGATGACGTGGTGGCTGGTCTTTGAAAGCAGATGAAAAAAATTCCCAAGCATACAAGCCTAAGAACACCATCCTACAGAGAGGGATTAGCATGATGCATTTGGAAATCTCAGATAGCTCACTACTTAGAAAGTGTATGGGAATAAGGGAAAGGGTATAAGGCAGGTCAGGGACAGGGGAACCACAGAGGGCCTTGTGCACCAGTGGAACAAGGAAATGAGACCATATCTGAGGATCTGGGCTGGACTCGACTCCAAGAACACATGTGAGTGTGAGTCACTGTTGTCGTTACTGTTGTACTGGAAAGAGAACAAAAAAGTGGTTGTGTACACCTGACACTCTTTCATAGATATCTCCAGAAACAACAGTGAGACTCTGAGGAGGCTTGAAGTCCTACGTCATGCAGGTGGGGATAAAAGCCAGGGACATTTGCTACTGCGACCTCACTTGTACTGACAGGTCCAGGAAACGGGTCCTCTGCATGTATTCATGAGAAGGCACTTTAAAATGAAACCAGGAAATCCAATGGCTTCCTTCACTGGTATCACCATATGCCAAAAGCAATAAATAAATGCTATTTTCTAGGCAGATGACTAAGAGAAAGATCCTGACTTTTGCTCTACTATTCATCAGAGACAGCACCAACTTGGGGAAATCCATCCAGAGGGGGTGAATGTGGTGTGTGAGTGTGTTGTGCACGTGTGTGTGTGTGTGTGCACGTGTGAACAGGTATTAAGCACGTGTGTCTATGCACACGGACAGGTGAGCAAGAGGAAGGCAGAAGAGACCTCAGAGAGCCCTGCTAGAAGCAGTTGTCTACTTCTAAGAAGGTCTGTCCTAGAGAGGGCTCTAGGACCTTACAATCAAATCTATGCTTCCAAGAAGGCCTTTCCTGCCAAGGAAATTCTCTAAGGAGATCATGGCTGCCCCGGAAAGTCAAAGGCACATCCTGAAATCTGACTAGGAAAAAAATCAAAGAAACAACTCCCCTTTCTCCTTAGGACTCTATTGAAAGCAGCCAATCTAAAGTGGCTGAAACACTGAACCTCTTCCCATTGCCAACCTATTCCCAGAAGAGCTATGAAACCCAAGTCTCTCTGCTTTAGAAATCATCCACCTTGGTAACAAGAGGTACCAGAGGTTGGTGAGAGCCCAGAGCATGACCCCAAGGTGGCTGAGGTCACCTTGCAAAGCTTTAAGAGCATTAATGAGTTCATGGGACTCAAGGCCACTCAGATGGAAGACACCAAAATAAACTGCTCAGATTTATTTCTGTGTCAGGGTGTCTTGCCCCACACCCTTCCCCCTTCTCACTAAGGAAGCAGGAGAATGAGGAAGGGCCTTGGAGATGCATGGAGCTCCGTTTGAATATAGCTAGACCATACTCAAAGTTCTTAAACTTGAGTGTGCATCAGAACTACCTGGAAAGGGGCGCCTGGGTGGCTCAGTCGTTAAGTGTCTGCCTTTAGCTCAGGTCATGATCCCAGGGTCCTGGGATCAAGCCCCGCATCAGGCTCCTTGGGCTCCCTGCTCAGCAGGAAACCTGCGTCTCTCACTCCCCCTGCTTGTGTTCCCTTTCTTGCTATGTCTCTCTCTGTCAAATAAATAAATAAAATCTTTAAAAAAAAGAACTACATGGAGAGCTTATTAAAAGATCATTCCTAAGCCCTCCTGTCCAGAGTTTCTGATTCAGTGAAGCTGGTGCAGACCTGCGAATCTGCATTTTGCTCAAGCTTCCAGGTGAGGCCAGCCTATGAACCCTGGACTACCACATACTACCTCTGTGACCTTTGCCAAGTTATCTAATTTCCCTGGGCCTCAGTTTCCTCATCTGTCGAATGAGCATAATAGCTGTTCCCTGGAGTCACCATGGGCAGTGCTTGAAACCTGTTTTTCAGTGAGTGGCACATAAGAAGCATTTGATAAATGGCATCTGGAGCTTTGCACTAAGAGAGCCATGAGCTCCTAAGACAGTAACATAAGTAGAATCGCAGGGTCCTGAAACCCAAATCTCAGAAAGTATTGTGTGCACACGTGCATGCACAAGCATACACACATACACACACACACACATACACACACCTTCATCTACTGAAATAGTCTCAGTTCTCTGGGTTCCTTGACATTGCACTGCCCTTGAAAAGAAGGAAAGAGAATGCAGCTGCAGGGGAGTGCCCCACTGGCATCCGGCTTCACGGTCATCACTTACGAAACAGTCATCAGATGGAGCCATGGTTTGTGCTGGCTGGGGACGGAGCTGAACGGGCCCCCTTTCCTGCCCCTGAGAAAATCATGGGAGCCAGACGCAAGCAAATGACTAAAATGCATTATTTTAAATATAACACTGGAAATATTATGAATGCTATGGAAATGGAGGAGGAAAGGCTATTTGTCCTGCCTGCCAGGAAGTAAAGGGTGTGAAAAGCTTCACCAAGGATGGTACATTTGCAGTGAGCCCTGAAGGATACAGAGGAAGCGGACAGGGAACACCCCCGCAGAAACGAGAGCATGGACACAGGACAACGGGTGGCAAGCTTGGGAGAGAAGTGGCTCATACTGCTGTGGGCCCAGACTTAGATACGCGCAGACGGGAGAGGAGAGGCCGGATCACATTCACAAGGGGCCTGGTAGACTATGGTGAGCAATCCTTCAGGAGGGACATCAGGATACAGAAAACACTGAGGCAGAGACAGGACACAATCATCTCTGTGTTTTGTGACAGTTATGGAGGGGGATGGGAGGACCAGGCTTAGAAGAAGGGAAACCATTCAGGAGGCAAACTCTGGTAAAAGTCTGACCCAGAGTGATTCACAGGGAAGAAGATGAGGGAAAGAAATCAAAAGACATTTCACAAGAATTGCCCAAACTAGTTCCAACGTGTTTTGCCACTTGACATGAGGTAGGGTTCCCATGGAGAACCCAGCTCAGAGACCTGAGCATCTGAACTTGAACAACCAGACATCTCCCAGCTGTCACACAAGTGGAAATAAGGGATAAGCAGCTTGTTTAATGGAGTTTTCCAAAAGCTTGGTGTAGACATCCTGTTTGGAGTTACAGAGAAGGAGCGTCCAGTGTGGGCCTGGCAGTCTGACTGTCCTGCCAGGTGACTAGAGTGGAAGGCCCAGGAGAGGGACTGCAGAGCCAGCTGTCTGGAGGCAAAGCCCTGGACATCCACACCCTAGCTTCCCTTTCTCCAGAGCATGAGCACTGGGGCGTAATGGCAGCCAACTCCCCAGGGGCTGTATTTCTCCCACAAGCAGCCAGTTCTCTCTGCCAACATCTCTACCAGCCTTGCCAAGGAATTCCTCTTCTCCACTCAGGCTCAGCTGGCTTCTGGCACTGCTCAGCTGCTCGGCTGGCTCCCCTGCCCTACTCTGGGTCAGTCCCATGGACTAGTGAAAGAACCACTGAATGCACAGTAATGTGACCTTGGGCAAGTCACTGCTCCTCCTGGCCTCAGTTTCCTCATCTGTACAATGGAACTAACAGCATCTGCTCTACCTCTATTATGTGCTATTGTGAGAATTAAATATGACAATGTATATAAAAATGATTTATGAACTGCAAATCAGTAAGTGCTGCCATTCTTTCTACTTCCAGCCCAGTCTCTGGCTTCAGCTTCTTGCTTTGTCTCTACCTTCTTTTAGCCAGTCCCCATCCCCTCACTCACCCAGGAAAGGTCATTTTGAAGTTGATCACTGAATAGCAGGGCTGAAATTCATCAGTCCATCTGTCCATCCATCCACCTCTCCGTCTACAAGCATATTTTATGCATCGGGCTTTGTGCAGCTGCTGGGATTATCAGGCATATCATTCCTGACTTCCAGGAACTCATACACAAGCCACCCAACCCAAGTTTGATGGCTAGCTACCATGTGCCCAGGCAGAACTGAGGAAAGAATGAGGACAAAGAAAAAGTAAACATAAGAATTTAAAGAAGTGGGGCGCCTAGGTGGCTCAGTCGGTTAAGTGTCTGACTTCAGCTCAGGTCATGTCCCAGGGGCCTGGGATCGAATCCTGCTTTGGGCTCCCTGCTCGGTGGGGAGCCTGCTTCTCCCTCTCCCTCTGCCCCTCCCCCTGCTTCTCTCTCTCTCACACTCTCTCTCTCAAATAAATAAATAAATAAAATCTTTAAGAATTTAGAGAAGTTAGAGAAAAGACAGGTCACAGAGGAAAACAAGCAAATGAGAAAGAGGAACAGCAACGTTTTGGGTGTCAGCACTACCACCACCTGCCGTGGCTATCTGTGTCTGCTTCGCCTCTGTTCCAGGCCTGGACAGGTGCCTGAAGGACAGTGGAGCCTCAATGAAGACTTATATCCGCCTCAATGATGTGCCAGAAACCAACTCCCTAAACTCAAATCCCAGCTCCCTCAGGTACTGCGTGATCGTGGGCAAATTATGTGACATCTCTGTGCCTCAGTACTCTCATCTATAAAAGAGATCATAATTGCACCTGCTTTAAAGTGTTGTGAGGATTAAAATGAGTTAATATTTCTAAGATGCTTAGAACAGTGCTTGGCACCTGGTAATCATTCTGAGTGGTTTTATTATTATCATTACTATTACTATTATTATCAATTCATAATATAATCATCACATAGACGAGGCAGTGGCTCTCTCCTGGGCAGCAGGACAGATGATGCCACTCAGGTTCACATGCCACTCAATTGCCCGAGCCCAGCACAGGCTCCTGATGAGGCTAGAGCCCCAGCGCGGGGGCTGCTCCTGACCATCAACATACCAGCAAAGCTCTGTCTGGTGCTCTCTGACTTTGCTTGGCCACCTTCTGTGTCTGGAGCAGAACCCAATAGCCTCACTGCATCCTGACAATGCCCCTGTGAGGGACAGGCAGAGACCAGCTCTCACCAGGGCTGCTCTGCAGCCATGGGGATGGGTACAGCAGGTTACATGCTACCCATTCCATCTACCTGCTCAGGCAAGTTGGACGATCTCCAAGGAGCCAGATGGGCAAATTCAAAGACACCAGGCCCCTGAGCAGAGTTTCCAGAGGCAGCAGATGAACTAACAAGTACCCCAAAGATACAGGACAAGTGCCTCTGAATTCAAATTTTCTCTCTGCCTCCTACCAGCTGGAGGACCTCCAGAAAGTTCCTTAACACTTAAAACCTATGTGTCCTCATCTATATAATGGGAATAATAAAACCTACTTCTCAGAATTAACTCAAATGCTAGCACAAGGGCTGGCCCATCATAGGCATTCCAAACTGTGGGGGAAATGGAGTCTACATTGAATCTGGGATCAATACCAGCCCTTGTCTTGTCTGGTAACCTGCCTCTTCAAAACACAAAGCCTGACAATGAGTCTCTCACCAACACATTTTCCACGTGCTTCCCTTCTCGCCCATGAGAGCTGGGCCCCTGCATGTGGCATGACCTGGGGATGGCTGGTGTGCAGAGGGACGAGGGCGAGGGCACACCCCTAGTAAATTCTCAGTTAACAAGCTGTGTGCATGCCCAGCACACCTTGTGCCAGCCAAGGGAATTTAAGACTCTGGGGTCCCTGAGGAACCATCATGTTTGGAAAAAAAAAAAAAAAAAAGGTAGCCAGGTCAATGAATGTAAGTGCCTCAGTTTGGGGACTGGCTCACACATAGAAGCTCCAGGAAGCCCAGTGGACAAGGCAGCCAACTTCCTGAAACTTTATTTTGGACAAGTTTGCAGCCTTCTGTGGTTTTTTCACTCAAGCCAAAGAACATCTGTCTCCGTACTCTTAAGAATCCTTCGAAAGGCTCAGCTCCTTCCAGAAACAGCTTCTGCTCTTGCTTTTTGAAAAGCCTGGTAGGCCCAAGTCAGTTACCCCCTTGGAGCCTCAGTCTACTCATCTGTGAATTAGAAACAACGGGATCTACCGTTTGGAGCCAGTCTGAGGACTGAAGGAGGTAGCATCTGCCATGCTCCCAGCACACGGCGGGTTCTCTGCAGGATCCCCCCATCTCACTCCACAGTTTGGACCTCGATGGATCACTGCACATGGTAGGCAGTCAGTAAAAGTTTATCAAAAGGAAAAAGATATTTTTAAAGTCCTGATTTTTTAACATTTCATATGGTATGTGTTTCCCAACTCGCCAGACCCAGAGATGCTATCAGCAATTTTCTCCTCCAAACATAAGTTTTGATGAACTGCTTTCCCATATTCTAAGCGGGGAGGAAAAGAGGGCCAAGGCTGGTGCGGGGCAGCACCAAGACCCCCAACTCACTGCCTTCATCAGCACTTCATTAAATTCCACCTGTGTCCTAGCATAGGTGAGCACAGCTGGACAATGCCCCGAAGGTACAGGACAAATGCCTCGTGTGTTTGGGGATTGGCCAAGTCTCTGCTCTAGACAGGACACTGCCTTGGAGTCAGAACAAGTGGATTCAACTTGAACTCCGCCTCTCAACAGCTAGGGAACCTTGGACAAGTTCCCAAACTCTACGTGTCCCCGTAGGGATGATGAGGCTTTCCTGGACTTGAATCTGGATCTGACTTAAAATCTCATGGTTTTCTCACTACACTTGGGCTGAAATTTTTAAAAGCAAAGCAAAGCAAAGCAAACAAACAAACAAAAACACGCTCTTAAGGAAGAATTTTATTTTTTCTCTCCTCCACCCCAAGGGAAATTCCTGAAGCAAACATCACCACATTTCCACCCTGTGATCTTGCTACAGTAGCCAAAGTGGATCCAACTAATCTAGAGAAAGAGAACACTGTCAACGGAGGCCACTTGTCACCCCAACAAGCTCCTCCGGCCTGCATGAAGAGGATGAGTCCATTTACTCTGCATGCTCACTTCTCAACAACCTCCGTTACACACGTCTGTCGATGTCACTGCATAAACACACAACACAAACCCACAGCGTGGCCCAAACTCCACCCAGCCAGAAATTCTTTGTTCCCCCTAAATACTGGGCTATTCCCCCCAAAAAGTGTCATCAGACCCTGAGGAATGGGTCTAACCAGTCTTCCTGTTTCCAGGCCCACTGATAAGGGTCATCTCACCAGAGAAGACTTCAGTGGTTAGGACTTTGGCTTTGAGACTGACTCAAAGCTGGAAGTCTGTGACAATCAGAATCAGGGGCGGGGAGAGAGGCAATGAAGGGAAGAAGAGTAACTGAACAAAGCAATCAGCAGTGGACAGGCTCCACGACCTTGGAAAAGCTATACAACGTTTCTGGACCTCGGTTTTCCCATTTGCAAAATGAAGACATGCAATTATCTCTACTTTCCGAGACCGCCATAAGCATTATGGGACGATATGCGTGTAAAACAATGGGTACAGGGAAGTTCCAATGAAAGAAGTCACTTTTCCCTCCATTCTTTGTTTTGTGAACAGAGTGGTCAATCCACGGAGGACAGCCCACTGTGGATTTTCTCTGTGGAAAGATCTCATCTTCTTCACCCCTGAGAGACTGGGAGAAACCAGAAAGTTCCCTCCCTGCTCTATGAATTCATTGTTAGCCTCTTGGATCAAAAGCAAGGAATTAATTCAACTTTGATTTTTACATTGAACCTGCCCTTCAGTGTCTACTAATGTGAGAGCGAAACCATCAGAATCAGAAAAGCTAGACAGACATTTCGGTGGGTGTAAGTCATTCACTATTTTGAAATCATTTATGCCCCCAGCATCAGTTCAACATCTACACCCTGTAGATTTTTCTTCTAACATGCCACCAGTTTTAAAGTATTGTCCTTAAGCAGAAAAAAAAATTAGTGGACTAAAATTATTCTGAGCCTTTCATTCTGAACACCAAAATATTTTTTTTAATTAGGTGCTGACCCTGAGAGAGGTGGCCCACACCTGTGGCCACTCTGGGCTTTTTAGATGTGAAATTTAGTGATTTTACATGTGAGAAAACAGCTGCCAAAGACCAGGCAGGACTTCCCCTGGTTTGCCCATATGGGTGAGAATATTTTTTTAAATTTTTAAATTCTAAATTGGGCTGTACATAGGAGATAAAACGTTATGTCAGGGTAGTTTTTGACATTCATTTATATATTTTTATATTAATTTGCATTTTTCTGTGGTCCCCACCTCCACCTCACACCCAATTCCAAACAAGCAACCAGGAAGCTAAGTCTGTGTCCCCCTCTTGTCTTTGTAAAATCCTAAATTCACAGCAAAAGTTATGCTGGTGGGTGGGCAGGTGGTCAGGAGGATGGCACAGTGGCTGCTAAGTGACTTTGAAGGTTCTAAAGAAGGAAAAGGAGAGACAGTCCCTCAAACGGTAGGAGATCCAGACTGGGAATGGGATCCCATGAGTCGCAGTGGCTCACACACCACTATGTGGCAGTGCACCAGGATAGTGGTGGTAGGACCTCAGAGGGGTGACTATAAGAGGCCCCCACCCCGGCACGAAGGTTTCCAAACTGGCCAAAGATTTCCTGTGTACTGACCATGGTGGAGAGTCAGCAAAGCCACCAACAAGACCTACAGGGAACCAGGCTGGGACCAGGCAGCTCCATGGCCCCTAGTGTGGATTAGTGATGTTCTTGTTCCTAAAATCTGGGAAGGGAGAGCCCCAGTAATGATTTCCTGCCAACCGGTTGGAATGGAAGCTTGGAATAAAGTTTAAATAGATTTTTAGAAAGATAATATGTCTTGCACACCTAGATATGTGGGTGAAAATTTCCATGTAAAGGCTTTCCTTGACCCATTAGGCCTTAGTTCTCTCTTGCCTTCCTGGATCCTTTAGTCCTCAGTCACAAATATCATTTCATTTAAGACTGCAAAATTATGATTCTTTGTTTTACCCCCTTTGTGTTGTAATTAAAGTATTAAAATGTCAAATGTAACTCTTACCACAGCATCCAGCTTCCTCCTTTCAGAAAGGCATGGTTAGGAAGGTATCAGAATCACCTTGAAAATTTTTTCACTGAACATCTATTCATTACCACCACCCCAACATCCCTAGTAACTCAGGTCTCTGGGGGCAGGGAAGGAGAGAAGGGCATGATGTCCTGGTTTTAACTCTTTGGAAATAATTTCAAATCTACTCAAAGTTGTAAAAATGGTACAAAAAATACCCATAAATACTTTACCCAGATTCATCTACTACTAATATTTTACCCCATTTGCTTTATTCTCTCCTTCTTTCTCTCTCTCTCTGTCTCTGTCCTCCTCCCTCCCCACTCCATATGTATACGTTCCTGTATATGTACTATATATATGGATGGGGGTGTAGCTGTGGGTGTATGTATAAATTTATTTTTCTGAACCATTTTGCAGTAAGTTACATACATTATGGCCTTTTACCCTCAATACTTAAGGGTATCTTTCTTAAGAATAGGGATAATCACAATATGAAGTTATCAACTTCATAAATTCACATTGACAATACTTTTATCTAGTCCACCATCCATATTCCAATTTTGTCAATTGATCTCATAACATTCTTTATGTCATTTTCCCCTCCAGAACTAGATCCACTGTAGAGTCAGGCATTGCATTTAATTGTAATGCCTTGTTAGCTTTCTTTCATCTGGAACATTTCCAATAGCCTTTCCTTATCTTTTATGACATTGACATTTTTGAAGAATACAGCCCTGCCCTTCCCACACTTTTTTTTTTAATTCATAAGAGAATGCTTCTCATTTTGTGTATGTCTGATGTTTCCTGTGATTAGACTGAGGTTTTGTATCCTCAGCCAGAATACCACATAGATGGTGTTTCCTTCTCAGGGTCTCACCTTTGGAGGCACACAATGTCCATCTGTCTCTCACAAATCATTTTAATTTTGGTCACCTGATCAAAGGTAATGTCATATTTTTCTCAATATCCCTACTGTTTTATTTCCTCCCTTGCAAGATGCTTTAGGACCAGGCAAATATATATCCTTCTCTTCCTCAAAATCCCACCCTCTAGATTTAGTATCCACCAATAATTCTTGCCTGATCCAAACTTTACTATGATGTTTGCAAAGTGATGATTGTAAATGCTCCCCAGATCACTAGGGTACTTCTACACTCCAAACAATTGAGAACCACTAGATAGAGAACCCCCAAAACACTGATAGGTGTTGAAGATTCAATGTGCAAATGACAGGAGTCATTGAAGATATTCGTTTATCAAGGAAGGGAAAGAAGCAAACATTTATCACGCCCCTACTATCTTCAAGCCCTTTATATACATTATCTCAATGACCCTTCATGACCATCCTTCTTTCACATATTAACATACTGAGGCTCAGAGGGATAAGCTAACACACCCAAAGTCAAATAGTTACTAAGTGACTGCACTGAGATTTGAATGTAGGTACATCTGACTCAAAAACCCATGCATTTTATACCCTGCTACTTTCATAGCTTGTTTCTGATTTCCTCCAAAATGGATCCAAGCTGTTAGGTCTCTCATCACACTGCGCCCACTGGGGAGGGAGATCTCATTCAGTGCCTACATTGATCCTATCCTTCTTCTAGCTGTCCTAAAGTTGATGACGCGGAGTGAGCCTAACATGGAGCTAGGAAAAAAACAACCAGACAGCTCTAACTAACGTTCTGCCTAGAAGCCTTTTGCACTTCTCCCTTCCTTTTCAAGTAAGCTTTTCCAAAATGCCCAAACAGATGCTTTTTTGTTCTGCCAGTTCACACTACAATATCCCCTATTGTTCTTTAATCCAAATTACATTTCCTTTGGAATCTGGGATGGCTTTGCCAAGAAGGGCAATAGTCCAGTTTATGATGAACTCATTCAGATACACAAAATTAAGAGTAGTAATGGATGTTGTACACCCAAAACGAATATAATGTTATGTCAATTATATCTCAATAAAAAATTAAGTTTTAAAAAATTCTAAGAGTAATAACAGAGTTAAGCAGTTAACAAAACAGAAAAGATGGACCACTCCAGAGAGGGCAAGATTAGCAAGGAAGAAATAAGAGAGAAGGGAATTCATTTCATCAGTACCTTGTTCTGTCTCACTGCCCTTTAGCCCAGATAATTACATTGCCACTAATGGTTAATGAGCAAGTCACTGAATTCCTCTCAGTTGCTGAGGCCTGAATGAAGTTGGTCCCATCCTTCAGCTCTAGGGGTGGTGACCTGATTTAAGCCTGGCCAACCAGTGTATCCAAATGTCCCCCAGACAGAGTGATTCATTGAGAGATGGGCACATGATCCAATCCAGGCCAAGAAGACTCTATCATAGGACTTTATGCTGGAATAAGAGGCAAAGAGAAGAATGTTCTTTCTCTTTTGTTTTAAGGATAATGTAACTGAAAGCTGCCACCAGAACAGAGTTAGGCTGAGGGTAAAGCCAATGAGCAGCAAAGTAGAGCCAAGAAATGGAAAGAGACAGAGACCAAGCCTGAGGGCATAATTTGAGCCACGGAATCCAACTATGCCTAAATCTAGGTTACTCTTTGGTATTTTCTGTTTCGTGAGTCAATATGTAAAGTTTTTCGCTAAAGTCAGTTAAATTGAGTCACTTACAACCAAAGGAATCCTGACTAACAGAGATAGATACATATCCAAATAACTGAAAAATGGGTCAGAATCATACTGTCAGAAATTAAGAACACATGGTGTTATGTGTGTTCACAGAAAAAAGACATCACTTCTAGTGGAACAATTAGGGAAGGCTGCATGAAAGAGGTGGTATTTGAGCAAGCTCCTAATGGATATGTAGGAACATCTGGAGAACCTCCCCTCCAAGGGGAGGAGGGAAATGGCAAGAGAGAAAGGAGATATTACCAAGCCAGAACAACAAGAGAAACAAAGGCATGCATTATTTTGAAGCAAACTGCAGACATCATTTCACCAATAAAATCTTCAATACATATCTGTAACAGATAAAAACTTTTTTTAACATAACTATAACAGCATTGTTATACACAACAAAATTAACAATGCCTCAATTATATGTAATACCAAATCTGTGCTCAATTTCTCAGTTATATCCAAAGTGTCTTTTTTTTAACTGCAAAGAATCATTACTTATTGTATAAAAACTGAGTAAACATATTAAGAAATACAAACTTCCAGCTGTAAAATAAATAAGTCACAGGGATGAAAAGCACAACATCAGAAATACAGTTGATAACACTGTAATAAGTTTGTATGATGACAGGCGGCAAATACACCTATCATAGAAAGCATTGCGCAATGTACAGAATTGTCAAATCACTATATCGTATAACCGAAACCAATACAACGTTGTGTATCAACTACACCAAAAAAAAAAAAAAAAACCTAAGTAAATATAAAATTAAGGGTTGTAAATGAAAAGAGCTCAACCACTGAACGTATTACTATTTTTTTTTATTTTCAAGTTTTGGGTGTAGGTAAAAATTTTATATACTTTTACACATGTGGTCCCAAATATCTAAGACAATACTTTTGCACATTGTGGCAATCAAAACATTGCTATAGTCAATAACTGAGTTTCATAAATTTGACATAAAATACTTTATTGAGAGAGTAAGCTAAGGAAAATGCACCATATTTTCAACAAAATTTAGAAAGAACCCCAAAGTATCTTTTTACATTTGTTTTGTTCAAATCAGGATCCAAGCCAGGCACCAGAGGGCTTGACCGGTGGTATTTACATTTTTAAAGGATCACTCTCAAAAATGTACAAGAGACAGATCTGTCAAAGCAGACAAGTTAGGAGGTTACAGCCATGATCCTGCTGAGAAACACAGACAGGAAAGAAGTTGTAGAAATGGAGAGGGATGGATTGAAAAATATGTAAGAGATAAAATCTCCAGGAGAGGAATTAAGAAGGAATACCAACTTTCTGATAAAGTGAACACTAAGGTAGGCAAGTGGCACCATCAGCAGTAGAAGAGAGAGAACAACAAATCAAGAAATCATTTTTGAGAACCCGCCATATGCCAGGCACTGTTTCCAACACTGGAACCCAGTTGCAAACAAGGCAGACAAAATCCCTGTCCTTTTAAGAGCTTTTTTTTTTCTTTTCAAGTAGACTTCACACGGTGCCTGGGTGGCTCAGTCATTAAGCGTCTGCCTTCAGCTCAGGTCATGATCCCAGGGTCCTGGGATCGAGCCCCGCATCGGGCTCCCTGCTCCACGGGAAGCCTGCTTCTCCCTCTCCCACTCCCCCTGCTTGTGTTCCTGCTCTCGCTGTCTCTCTCTGTCAAATAAATAAATAAAATCTTTAAAATAAATAAATAAATAAAGTAGCCTTCACGCCCAGCATGGGGCCCAACATGAGACCGTGAGATCAAGAGTGGGAGGCTTAACTGACCGAGCCACTGAGGCACCCCTGGAGCTCACTTTCTAACTGATGGCTGAGGGAGGGCAGTCAGCAACAAAGTACAAAGACTTCAGAAGGCTATGAAGGAATCAGAATCCGTGAAGTGATAGATAAGGTCTGGGGCCACAGGTGAGGGGGGACTTCTTTAGATAGAATGGTCGGGGCAGGCCTGTCTGGGGATATGGCATTTGAGGAGAGACCTGAATGATGAGATGGGTCTGGCCTTGGGGAGAAACATTCAAGACAGAGGGTACTACAAGGCCAAGGACCCTGAGGAGAAAATGAGCTCAAATAATAGTGCGTTAGCCTCCGGTCCTCAGTGCAAAAACGGGATCAAACGGGCAAGAATGTCACGAGTTGAGACGCCTGTGAGTAAATGGGGGAGGGAGCCAGTGGCTCGGTCAGTAAATGTCTGACCACAACCCGAGGAGAGCAAGGAAGAGAAGGAGGGGTGAAAGCACCCTGGACCACACCGCATTCTAAAGGAGGTGTGGCAGGCCAGTACCCAGCCCCAGCCAGCAGTAAGAAGAGCCCTGCAGCTCCCTCCCTGCCCCCCAGTCATTGGCTGCGACAGGCCCTGGGGGGGCGGAGCCTGCGCGCCCACACCAGGCCAAACTCAGCAGAGAGGTCCTGGTCAATTACACTCCCTAGTTACAGACCCGAAGGGCTTTCCCACCGAAATCCCCAAGACCCAGAGCAGAGATGTGGTGGGAAAGGGGCGCCCGAGCCGGATCACAGGCTGTGGTTCTTTCATCTAAGGGTAGAGGGAGGAGTTAAGGGTGCAGTCTGGAGGCGCCTGGGTGGCTCAGTCAGTTGGGCGGCTGCCTTCGGCTCAGGTCATAATCCCAGGGTGCTGGGATCAAGCCCCACGTCGGGCTCCCTGCTCAGCGGAGAGCCTGCTTCTCCCTCTCCCTCTGCCTGTCACTCCCCCTACTTGTGCTCTCTATCTCTCTGTCAAATAAATAAATAAAATCTTTAAAAAAAAAAAAAAAAAAGTGCAGTCTGTTTGGGGCATGGATGCGTCTAGAGGACACTAGGGTGGAGATGTCAAGTGGGCAGTGGAGAGCACAGCTTTGGAGTTTAAGAGTGATCTCAGGGCTCAGGAGAAAACTCTGGGAATGTCTGACACACAGCGGCAAACACCTTGGATTGACTGGGACACTCAGAGCTAGTACAATGAAAAGAGAGGGTTGGCTGAAACCCAAACCTGAGGGCATCTCCATGTAAGGAATAGGTGGAGAAAAGGAGGGGGGAACTGGCATGGGGAGGATCCATCAAGCACTGGAGGCAGGGAGAGAAGGGGGAAACCAAAGGGCCTTTTTCCCTCAAACTACAGAAAAAATATCCCCCCTTTCTCCCTGTCTCTATCTCTCTCTCACCCTCTAACATTCCAGCAAATGAGCCCCAACCACCTGAAGTGGGGTCTCTTCTCACACCCGTCAGTGACTAGAAAGGGATATAATGTCACAGTGGGAGAAAATCCCTTCTGAAATTGCTTCTTTTTCTCCTGATCAAGGCTTCATTTCTCTGCCCAGCAGGGGCCGTCCACAAACACCAGTTATGATGCCTCCAATTTATGGAGCTCTCAGGTACTTTATATGCATCAGTGAAATTAGGGATTATTCTCCCTGTTTTACAGAAGTGGAAACACAGGCTCAGAAAGGCTTAGGGAGGACAACTGTCCTAAAGGTGATCCAGTGTGCCTGTCAGTAAATGAACTCAGGCTAGCATGCTATTGGGACAAGCACACTGGATGTGGTGGGTCCGGGGAGATCAGAAAAGGAGCAGGCTCCTCCAGGGCTGTCAACCTGGCCCTGCAGGCTTCGCCGGGTCAGGAGCCCAAGCTGTGCAGATCCCTTCCTAGACCCAGCACTGAGGTACTTAGGGTAAGACCTGATGTAGGAAATTTTAAGTTCATTTCAGTCTTGATGTGTCCAAATGGTTCATCCCTACATTTTTCCAAAAGGTTTAGGAAGGTGCCTGGCTCAGCACGGCCTGGGGATGGGGTGAGGAGTGGAATTTGGAGACAGACTGGGTTTAAACCCCACCCCCACCAAATGCTGACCGCATAGCTATAGGCAACTCACCAACCTCTCCAGTCTCAGTTCCTCTACTAGAAAATGAGACTCATGACACCTCTCTTTCTGGAATGATAAAAGGACTGAATAATATATATAAAGCAAAGAACATAAAGGATACAAAAAAATACTGTGAATTTTTTTTTTAAAAAGTAGGGACTCTACATTTATTTATTTCTACCTTGCCCTGTTCCAAAAGAGAGTTAAGGCAGCTGGGACACAATAAATATTTGTTGACCGGGTTCATGTAAAATAAAGACTAATGAGCTTGATGTCCCACAGAGAGGCTGGAGAAAAAAAAAAAAATGAGGAAAAAATTGCCTACAGTGCAATTTATTAGTTTGTTTTTAATATCAATGATTTGAATTCCAGCCTTCCACTGGAATGGGAAAAATAAGTCCAGTATTTAAATGCCCTTGGGAGGGGGGCCTGGGGGTTCCATCGTTAAGCGCCTGTCTTTGGCTCAGGTCATGATCCCAGGGTCCTGGGATCCAGCTCCGGCCGCATCGGGCTCCCTGCTCAGCTGGAAGCCTGCTTCTCCCTCTCCCACACCCCCTGCTGTGTTCCCTCTCTCACAGTGTCTCTGTCAAATAAAAAAATAAAATCTTTAAAAAAAAATAAAAATAAAAAAATAAATGCACTTAGGATAATAGGTAATATTTCAAATAACATGCAGCCTTTCACTAATTAATAGCATTGAACTAGACCTTCCTCATGCTCCCCATCCTCAAACACGTGCCAGATGAAAGGATTCCTGAGTGATGGTCAAGGAGGGGCCAAGACAGGGAGCAGTACCAGCTAGCACCCCTGATAACTATTAGTTATTCTCCCTTGAAGAGAACCTCTCATATCTTGTGAATTCTTCCCCTTGAGATCTGAAAGAGGCCGTGAGCCATAGAACATGAGCAACCAGACCTTGCTGAACTCAGGTTGTCACGACAGCTGGGACAGTAGCAGCATATAGAGACCTCCTTAAAAACGCCTGCTAAAAGAAGACATCCAAATGGCCAACAGACATATGAAAAGGTGCTCAACATCATTCAGCATCAGGGAAATACAAATCAAAACCTCAATGGGATACCACCTCACACCAGTCAGAATGGCTAAAATTAACAAGTCAGGAAAGGAGAGATGTTGGCGAGGATACAGAGAAAGGGGAACCCTCTTACATGGCTGGTGGGAATGCAAGCTGGTGCAGCCACTCTGGAAAACAGTATGGAGGTTCTCAAAAAGTTGAAAATAGAGCTACCCTATAACCCAGCAATTGCACTACTGGGTATTTACCCCAAAGATACAAATGTAGTGATCCGAGGGGGCACCTGCACCCCAATGTTTATAGCAGCAATGTCCACAATAGTGAAACTACAGAAACAGCCTACATGTCTATCAACAGATGAATGGATAAAGGAGATGTGATACACACACACACACACACACACACAATGGAATCTTATGCAGCCATCAAAAAAATGAAATCTTGCCATTTGCAACGACGTGGATGGAACTAGAGGGTATTATACTAAGCGAAATAAGTCAATCAGAGAAAGACAAGTATCATATGATCTCACTGATATGAGGAATTTGAGAAACAAGACAGAGGATCATAGGGGAAAGGAGGGAAAAATGAAACAAGATGAAACCAAGAGGGAGACAAACCATAAGAGACTCTGAATCTCAGGAAACAAACTGAGGGTTGCTGGAGTGGAGGGGGGTGGGAGGGATGGGGTGGCTGGGTGACAGACATTGGGGAGGGTATGTACTATGGTGAGCGCTATGAATTTTGTAAGACTGATGAATCACAGACCTGTACCCTTGAAACAAATAATACGTTATATGTTAATTTAAAAAAATACAAAAATAAAAATAAAAAGTTTGACATTTCTTTGGCTTACAAAAAAAAATGCCTGCTAAATGTTCACCATGTTGTTGTTTATAGTTAAAACACTAGAAGCAACCTAAATGTTCAACAATGATGACTTTGTTAAACCCATGCTTCACACACTTTACTGTGACTCAAAGCCCTTGGGGATTGTGTTAAACTGCAGATTCTGAGCCAGGAAGTCTGGCTAGGGTCAAAATTTTGCATTACGAAGAAGCTTCCTGATATGGCCCACAAACCACACTTTGAGTAGCAAGGCCTTGTGTAAACTATAAGAAATATATATTAGAATAATATGCACTTGTTAAAAATGATGATGTGGATCGATATATTCATATGGAAGGGAGTTTAGGATATATTGTTAAGCAATAAAAGCAAGCTATCCAATTAAAAAGTTTAAAAAGCAGAGCACAAAACAGTATATGTATATAACAATTCTATTTTATATGCAAATTTTACATGTAAAAAAAATCTAAAATAATACACTACAAAATCTAACCGTACTTATCTCCAGGTGGTGAAATTTAGAGTGATTTTAATTAGTTTTTTCTTTTTGTGCAACTGTATTTTCTAATTTTTTTTCTTTTTACAATAATCCAGTAGCATTTGAGTAATAAAAAAAAAGAAAGAAAGGAAATCTGCAAGAGGTTATGAGGCCCAGGAAAATGCCCAAGATTATTAGGCAAGAATATATACATGGTACAGTCAAGAAAGGAAAGAGATGAAAGACCTCTCAGGAAGTCAAGCTAGTTTCAAATGTGACCATGCCACCCATCACCGTGCCCCAAAGACCTTTAGAAAACAAGATTGGTTTCCAGTGGCTTGACCTAAGGAAAACATCTCATGCAATGGCAAGTTGAAACTCCACATATAAGGAGCTGATTAGGAATAGTGACCAAGATGCCACCTGGCTTCAAGACCTGAGGTGCCCCCAGGCTGGATGCCATGATCCTAGAAATCCTGTTCAACAATCTTATGGTACTTGTGGATGGATGGTGCAGAGGGCACAGGCCTTGGAGTGGGTGGGATCCAGATTCAGATTCAGGCTTTGCCATTTAGCAGAAGGCCCTTAACCTCTCTATATCAGTTTCCTCCCATGCAAAAGAGAGGTGCAGACAGGGCTTGGATGAATTTGTAAAAGAGATGGACTTTGAGAAGTCCCTTCCACAATGCCAGCCTGCCAAGTGGTGAGGCTGCTGGACAATCTAATCCACCTGTCAGGCAGGCGTGGTGCCTGTGGAAGGAATTTTTTTTAACCTCAGTACATATTGTTGTGTTAAACTGGGCACACATTCCTTCCTTTGAGTGAGTTTGTATGAGAATAGAATGCTATGATATTCTAGAACAGATAAACCATAAGAGGTATCAATTTTTAAAGAAAAAGCTTTTTTATTTTATCCAGGAACAGAATCATTTCTGAAATAGGAATGATGCTGTGAAATGGGTACTTTTCATCAGAGGGAAATCCATTATATTGAAGGAAGTTATGGCATCAGATTAGCGGAACTTAAATAAATTACCTGTGATGATTCAGAAAATTAACAGTCTCACACGACCTTATTGACGAATAGGCAGAACAGGAAGAGGCTGACACACCCGTCACAGGTTGTGCACCATGCCGCCCTGACTTGGCAACAGGGCCTCCACCATAGGATCACAGTAAATGGAAAAATGCTTGCAAATGAAATGAACACCAGTCAGGGGAACAGCTTCTTGTGGTCTATCTAGCTCCACCTTGAAGAACGACTGGGGAGGCATCTCAGGTACCTTTCTGTTTCAAATAAAGAATGGAGCGATGAAGGAAGAATTTGACAAGATAAAACCGCGCCCTCTTGCTGGAAAATGCCTGGGTGCTGCAGACCTGACATTTCTTCCACTGGTTACCTGCAGCAAGTGCCAATAAGTCGCCTCTACTGTGTCTTACCTATTCACCCCTGCAGCACCTCAGCTGGGGAGGGACCTTGCCTGAGAAATGAAGATGCTCATTGGCTTGGGTAAATAGATTGGGGAGTGTAGCAATGCACAGTGAAACTTGGAGAGCTCTCTATGCCCTTTGTGATCAGCCAAGAGAATGGAGACGAGCCTTATAGGTTAGAAAGAACAGCAGGACCAGCAATGAATAAGAGGCACATCCAAGCAGGATGAGGCCCAGATTCAATGGGACACCTCATAACCCAGCTTGACTGACCTGTGCTGGAAGATGCATCTGGACCAGGCAACGATTACATTCCCACACATCCAGGACAAACATTCCGAACATCCCACAAGACCAGATCATACACATATACAGCTACCTGTTTCACAAGGAAATTGCAAAAGATAAGGTACTTCTCATTCAACCAATGAAAATGTAATTCTCCCATTTAAGTAAATTCTGAAAATTCCAAACACTTATTTGCACAAATCAATAGAGTCTCAAAGCCTGCAGTAAGATTCATGGCCAAAATTCATGGCCCACAGTAAGATTTATTACATAGGAAAAATCTTGACTTTCAACCAGCAAAATAGTCAGGTTGCCTGTGTTGGACACTTTTGACTATCTAAGCAATAGCCATTCTCCCTTCAAAGCCTCGCAGACAGAATCCTGATTATGTTTGGGTGCACTGGACCCAGTCCAAGGACTGATTTATGATTGGTCTAAGTCAGTAATGACAATGCCTTTCTAAGAAGCCCGAATAATTGGTCTATGAGTATGCATGTGACCCACTTCTAGCCAATAAGATTTAAGGAAGTTACTGCTGATGCAGCCATATGGCCACATTAAGTGATGAGCTGGAGAACAAAAACAGAAAGCTGTGTTTTTTTAAGAGATAGAGAGAGTGAGCATGGTGGGTTAACGGCAGAGGGAGAGGGAGAGACAGAATCTCAAGCAGACTCTGTACTGCACAGGGAGCCCCATGCAGGGCTCCATCTCAGGACCCTGAGATCATGTCCTGAGCTGAAATCAAGAGTGGGAAGCTTAACCGACTGAGTCACTCAGGCACACCGGACTCTTGATTTCAGCTCAGGTCATGATCTCGGGTTGTAGGATGGGGCTCCATGCTCAGCCCCAAGTCTGCTTGAGATTCTCTCTCTCCCTCTCTCTTTCAATAAATAAAGAAAACTTAAAAAAAGAAAGAGTCAGATGTTTAACCGACTGAGCCACCCAGGTACCCATCAAAGCTATTTTCATTGGGCATACATGTCAAATGTGACAGTGTAAAAGAATACATTGGGCAAAAGAGGGCAGGTCCATGCTATAATTTCAACACGTATTTATTAAGCATCTACCATATGCTTAGATAACCCCATGTTATTAGGTATGGAATAATTCACCAGTAACCTCTATGGCATTTGCTTCAAGATGGAGGCATGGTTGGGGGGTCTTTTAGGTTATTAAGCAGAAAATGTCTCAACACCTGGCAATGAAGACATCTACTTCAGCTTAGAGCACACCCAGGAATGACTCTTGCAGCACAGCTCTCAAATAACATTAGTTGCAAAAAAAGGACAGCAGTTACGGTAGCAGCAATGACAGACACAGGGAAGAGGGTGCCCACTCAAGGGTTGATGGTACACAGCCTTTCACAGTGAGTCCCATAAAACAGGGGAGTAGGCAGCCAGCATTTTGCAAAACATATTAGAGGAAAGCAAAGCTGTCCATAAAAATTAACTGATAAAGTCTTGGTCCTGTGCTTTGAGCCAATGTATAAACATAAACCAAGAACTTCCTGTAATTACAGTACTTCTGAAAGTATGCTGGGGCGACACCAGAGGACACAGGTCATCCCACAACTATTTCCTTAGCCACAGTGGACATAGAGTTATCAGAGTGAGAACTGGTACTTGACTTCAGAACCCACTGGAGTTCTTTTGGTCCTTGCATTTGTTTGTTAGTAAGATGGAATTCATTTCAGGGCTCAGTCGGCAGAGCAGATGGGCATGGTGATAGTCAGAGGAGGACATCCTTGAAAACCAGGGATTCAAATTTTGCCTTTAAAGACAAGTACAACCAATTTGTGAGGACATCGCAGCTATAGCTCTGTCTCTAGTCAGCATGAAGCCAAATTGACTCATTAACAAAATCAGCTGCATCAACACTGCAATTGTGGTGGAAGCCGAGATCACAGAAGTCGTATGTGCCAGTGTCCCAAATCTAAAGACACTGATTCCCGGTATTACCACTTTGTTGAGTTCTTAAAGAGAATAATATACTTAGAATATCAACTCATGCTACTGTCTCTTTTCTAGAGATCTCAAAACATGACCTGAGTCATGTCTCCTGTCATTACAGAAGAGGGTTATGGAGGATTGTGTACTTAATGAACATACACCAAAGGACAACAGTAAGGCTTATAGTAAAGTTAAATCCAAAGACGGTTTTGGAATAGAAGGACACTGTGAAACATCTAGTACAATGTCTCAGATATTTTTAGCAGTAAACCTTTTATCCAAATGGAATTTTACACAGAACCCCAATATAGATATAATGGTATTTAATTATCATAATTTTATTTAAAAGGGAAAACTCATATATTTATTATAAAATGGGTCAATGAGATCAATTAGATGCTGTTTTGTTGGATGTGAAAATTTCAAACTGGGAGTTATATCAGCTTCAGTATCCAATGCATTTCTCTGTCATGTACTGTATTGGTTACACAGCTTCAGTTTCCAATGTGTTTCTCTGTCATGTACTGTATTGGTTACACAGGATCAAAACAATTCAGACTGGTACTTAAAAGCAAGGACAAACTAGATAAGCTTTGCTCCTCACCCTGTAATCTCAGGATAATTTTCAAATAAATTGAAATAACAGAAGCTTTATTCCAAGTTCTACTAGAAAAGTAGCTAATCTTACAACATAAATTAACATGTTTACAATTCAAGAAAATTAGTATATTTGATAGAACAAGTGAATGTATGTAATAGTTTTTTTTCAAAAGTTAAAAATGTATTTTACAACTGATGTTCACATCAAACATTTGCTTGATTTCTACAGCACCTCTCCTAGGCCCCAGGATTCTACAAACTGTTTAAAAACCACCAATCAAATTAAATTCCTCAATTTTATAGATGAAGAATTTCAGCCCAGGTTGGGGAGATTATTGCTCAAAGTCATACAGTTAGAAGTGCATATCTAATTTAAAAAGTAAAAATAAATAAATAAATAAAGCACAGAAGATTTTAATGCAAAAAAAAAAAAAAAAGAAGAAGAAGAAGAAGTGCATATCTAGGACTAAAATCCAGAATTTTTTACCCCAAGTTCCGACGTGCTTCCACCAGGCATGCTATAGTTCTAAGAAAAGTTGCTCCTCAGGGCGCCTGGCTGGCTCAGTCAGTTAAGTGACCAACTCTTGGTTGTGGCTCAGGTTGTGATCTCAGGGTCCTGAGATCAACCCATGCAACAATGATGATGACGAGCTCCTCACTCAGTGGGGAGTCTGCTTGAGATTCTCTCCCTCTCCCTTGGCCCCTCCCCCTGCTCACACTTTCTCTCTCTCTAAAATAAATACATAACATTTAAAAAAAAAAAAAGTTGTTCCTTTTCCACATAAGCACACTTTTTATTTCTAGCAAAGAAAGCAAGCTCACATATTTCATCAGATGGGACCTTTTACACCTTGTCGTGTATTTCAGAGTTTAAAATGAGAAAAAAAGAAAACTTCTAATTAAAAACTTCTCTGCAGCATGCCCATGCCCAGCTCCCACTGATGTCAGTGGGGCTCACACAAGCTCCTCTGGTAGCCACATAATCTGCACACCCACTCGTACTAGTGGCCTCTTTCTCCATGGCTCATACTTTGTGCTTCCTCCATGAATCTTGCTGAACCAAAATCGAGGAAGCAAGTAAACCTGAAAACATACCTCAGGGTAGGGGTTTAGCATCAAACAAAGAAATACCAGCATTAGGCAAACAGCTCAATTTGACCGTAGTCACCTCTCATATGAGAATTCTCCAAACCCCCATTCTGTATCCTGGCCTTTAGCCGAAGACGTCCCTACTGCAAGTTGGCAGAAACATCCGGGAAAATAAAACAAAAGCCACAAGTCTTCCCGGATTGCCCCTGCAAACAGCTCCTGGAATGGGCAATGAAATTAAGTGTAGAGCTCCCCTTGTGGCTCACTTATACACCCACTCTCAAACCTCATGACCACAGAGAGCTGATAAATCATTTGTTCATTAGTGTAACTGAAAGTCCAAGACAAGAAGTCATTTGCAATGGGTGAAAACATCTGGCAAATTCACTGACATAATGACATGCTACCTAACCACGCTCACTTAGGAAGACCCTATAATTGTTGATGACAGCTCACCGAATTAGCAGACCCTAACTACAAATGGCAAGATATCCAATTTGTGAAAATGCAAACATATTTGCATTTACTTGGAATATAAATGGCCGTGATGAAAGCAGAAAATTTTATTACAATAATAATCAACAATAGCTAAATTTGTTGATCATTTACCATGTACCAAGCACTATTATAAGTACTCTACACATTTTCACTGTAACTCTAAGAAATAGGTTCCATTCTCAGCCCCACTTTGTAGAAAGTAAACTAAGGCAAAGACAAGAAAGAAGTTATCAGAACTGGCAAAACAAGCACAAACAGGACTTAAATGAGCATTTGTCTGTTTCTATCTAGGTATTAACTGGTATCTAAACATGACTCAAAAATCAAGTAAGAGAAAAAGTTTAAACATCCCACACATCATCTTCAGGTCTGTTAACACAGATGAGAGGCATTTTAATGCAAGATCAAGCAGACATTAAATCCCAGAGTTAGGGGTTAAATGGAACCTCAGGGTCTAGGAGGGGGATAGTTAACTACAGGAAACAGCTATTTTGAGAGTTGGTGCTGTGTGACAGTTAGGAGTTGGGGCTCCTGAGCAAGACAGGCTGGATTCCAACTCTGGCTCTGCCCCTTGTAAGCTCTGGGATCTTAAGCAAATCATTTAACCTTTCTGTGGGAAGAATAATATCTCACGGTGTTGTTGTGAAGATTAAATGATTTACTACCTGTGAAGCCTTTACACAGTACCTGTTCCACAAGAACCACTTAACAAACATCAGGTACTTTTATTATGACCCCTACGACCACCACTGGAGAAAGAAAAAACTGGGAAATGAAGCTTTGATTAGCACAGAAAGAACGAAATCCTGGCTTTTATAAAAACGGTTGTTCACTATTCTGCTCCTGGACTCATTCTTAAAAAAATTTAAAAATCCCTACACTGCACATCACTTAAAAACTGCATACACGCCAAGTTTTCCTGCAATAAGCAACATATGGCACCACTCAAATATGAATAGTTATTTTTTAATCCTCTCTAAACCTCACTTTTGCAGTCTTCACCAATTGCCAATAGGCATTTAAAATTTTTTGCACGAGCTTAGGAAATCAACTATGATTCTTCTGGCCCAAAATGGTATAAAGCCACAATGCAGATGCTCCTGAGTTCTCATTAATAGCAAAGAAGAAAAAGATAAAAAGTCATAGCAAAACTAAAACTGGCCACAGCCCAATACCAGAACCTGGGAGCAACTGATGAGGATTATAAAATAGATGGCACTGGATTAAAACAACAGCTGCTGAGGCTCTTGACACAGCCTGGCTCTGATGAATGAAACAGACCACAAGACCAAAGAGAGAGAGAGAGAAATTGACAGAAATAAAGATGCTTCAAGCTTCTGCTTCCATCTCTCAGCCTCAGGTTCTGTTCCCTCATCATCATCCCCAACTCCACCACTTATCCCTTCCAAATCTAATCAGAAACTACAAATTCTAGAAAGTACAACATTGATGACAGTGAGAAGAGACTTGGTAGCAGCACAGTACATTCCTCTTAGATCAAGGCCATATACCATCAGGATGAACCTTGATGGCAATGCACACTGATGACTGTGGCTGTTCACATTCAGAGGGCCAGAGAATCAGGCAACAGAGGAGATGGAAGATGCCACTGCAGTGAAGCAGGATTCATCAGATAATGGTCTAACGGAAACAGGAAACTGGGCTGGGAGTAATGACACCAACATGCCCCACACATGATAAGGGGATTGGACTATGTGGCAAAAAAACAACAACAACAAAAGTATAAACATGGGCAGATGGAAATTAAAATGCAATTAAAGTTGCAAAGAAAACAAATGCAGAAGAGAAAGAAGGGCTCTGAGAAAACAAAAATTCAATAGCAGAAGCAATACACAGGAAACAGTTAAAGAACAAAATGGATGCTATACAAAATCCATTTGGTGGTCAGATCAAAGGGAAGTCAGGGAAAGAACATGGAAATCAAAGTGATTCTTGTTGTGGAAAACAGAGAATGGAAGTCAATACAGGGCCAATGGGTGTTCCTAAAGGAAACTTCAGAAGAGATGGAAGACAAGTAATAATCAAAGATACAATAGAAGAAATTGTTCCTAACCTGAAGAAAAACTGCATAGACAGATCAAACAAAACTTTGACTTTCTCTAAAAGTCAATTAAAAGAGACCCAGATCTACCCTTATGCTTACAAAACTATTTAACTACAAGGATAAAATTTTTTAATTAAAAAAAAAGAAAAACTATAAGCACTCAGGAAGATAAGCCAGATTGCCTATAAAGTATGAAAAATCAGTCAGGCTTCAGATTTCTCCAATGCTAGACTAAATCCAAAGAGACGCTGAATCAATGCCTATAGAATTTTGAAAAAGAAAAAAGTTACCACCCAGCAATTTTATGCCACCAATTTATCTGCCATGTTAGAAAGGTATTTTGACATACATGAGCTCTTAAGAGACACAGGAGCTTCTAGAAAGTTTCTTGAATTTGCAATCCAACAATCTGAAGATTAAGACAAGAGTTCCAGAAAAACACAAAAGTAACTGGCAGTGAGAAATAAAACGAGTTAAAAGAGATAAACAATTGGCAGAAAAACTGGCTGTGAAACTGGGTTCAGGGACTGTCAGTGGGTATAAGCATTCTTTTTGGGGTGATGGAAATGTTCAAAAATTGGATGGTGGTGACAGTGGCACAATTCTGTAAATTTACTAAAAATAATTTAATTACATATTTAAGCAGGTTATTGCATGGTCTATTACATCTCAATAAAGCTGTATGTATTAGTTAGAGTTCTCCAGAGATAGAACCAACCAGATATATACAGATATATGTAAGAGGAGATTTATTATAGGAATTGGCTCACACAGTAATGGACGTGAGAAGTTCCCTTATCTGGAACAAATTAGATGATGCCCACCAGCACTGGGGAGGGTGATCTATAGTCAGCCTATGAATTCAAATGTTAATCTCTTCTGTAAATACCCTCACAGACACACCCAGAAATAATGTTTACCAGCTATCTGAGCATCCTTTAGCCTACTCAAGTTGACATATAGAATTAACCATCACATTGTTTAAAAAAAACAAAATCAAACATAAAACTTACCTAAAGAGAAAAATCTATAATGCTAAAAAGAATCATATAAAAAACTATCTGGATTTTTAAGCCCCAGGTTGTATCAACATAGCCTAAGAAGTGGGCAAAACGAGTAAAAGTGTGATAAATACCTTATCACCAAAGATGCCATGTTACACCTGATTCTGACAATCTGAAAAAGCTGATTAAAGAAGCTTCCTAAAAATGAAAGGTAACAAATACTACAACATATGTCTTCCAAACACTAGGAAAGATAAAAGGTAAAGAAAATACAGTCCATATACCAAAAAAGAAAAAAATAAACATGGCATTTTTTTTCAGTAGAAAACATTGTTAATATGTCAGAAAGAGCAAATATAACAGTTATAATGATAATTATATTAATCTCCCCAATTTAAAAAGTTAAAACGATCAAATTGGAACAAAAAACAAAATATTGTACAGAGTAAAACAAATAGGGTAAGGGCAAAAAAATGAGAAAGAAGCATAATTTCTTGATCTGATGAAAAAGTATAAACATTTCAAACCAAGAAGAACTTCATTTAAAAATGAGGTTTTTTTTATGTTTACTGCAACCAAAAGATGACATATTTTTAAGTGGAAAAAAAATGTAGATTACACACCAGTGCATGTACAGAATGATCCTAGGGCACATTGTGAGTGTGTGTGTTCATGTACACACAAACCCAATAGAGTAAAGGGTGTTCACCAAGATGTCAGATATAAATTTAGGGAGAGTTTAAAGCTTTTGGAAAGCAGACAGGAGAGGACTGTTTAACTTGAATTTTTAATAGTGAGAATATAAGATACTCACACATATATACACACATACACACAAAGGATAGTGTAAAACTGAAGAAAGACAATGGTAAAACCACTTAGTGGTGTGTATCCAGAGAATCACTTACATTGAAAAAGAGTAAAACTGACAGTGAATATGTAATTCTCATTAATTCTACAAAACAAATTACAGTGTACAAAATATATATAAAGCTAAAAACAAAGAAAAACTTACAAGAACAAGATATAATAATGAGAAGTCTTTAATAAACAAGTAGTCCTCATCAGGTCAAGCAGCCAAAAAAATAGATAAGTATCTGAATAACGGTATTAATGTAATTCCTAATCTGGATAATCAGTTGAGATTATATAATTACAATATAGTTAATTTAATAAATATATTTTGTGATATACATGAAAACAGAAAATATGCTCTATTTCTCAGTGTCCAGGGAACATTTTTTAAAGTTTATTTAGGGGGCGACTGGGTGGCCCAGTTGGTTAAGCGGCTGCCTTCGGCTCAGGTCATGGTCCCAGGATCCTGGGATTGAGCCCCGAGTCGGGCTCCCTGCTCAGCGGGGAGCCTGCTTCTCCCTCTCCCTCTGCCTGCCTCTCTGCCTACTTGTGCTCTCTCTCTATCTCTCTGTCACATAAATAAATAAAATCTTAAAAAAAAAAAAGTTTAAAGTTTATTTAGAATCAGACCACCTAGGAAGTTGCTAAGTCATGCTCTTAACTACAACTCTATTAAAAATCCTAAGGACTTTTTGTTTGTTTGTTTAAGTAGACTGCACATCTACTTAATGTGTGGAGCCCAAAACAGGGCTCGAACTCATGATCCTGAGATCAAGATCCGAGCTGAGATCAAGAGTCGGGCACTTAATCAACTGAGCCACCCAGGCACCCCTCTAAGGACTTCTAAATGGACTTTTAAACTAGCAATTTAAAGTCCATCAAGAAAAAAAATGAGCAGGAATAGCCAAGAACATTTTGAAAAAGATGAATGAGTGTAGCCTTGCCATACTGGGTCTTAAAATGTATCACAAAGCTACAATAACTAAAAAGCATCACACTAGTATAGGAAAAGACTGGAAGAAGGAGGAAGTAGGTGTTCCAAAAGGAGACTCAAATGTGTGTATGTATATGTGTGTCACATTATTATATTATGAAATTGTTTTACATCAGTGTAGAGAAAAATGGATAATTTGGGAGGGGAAACAAAATTAAATCTCTAACTTACTACAAAAAAATTTAGATGAATTCAGAGATTTCAATTAAAGACTTTATAAAAATAAAACTACAAATACAGTCCTAGAAGAAAATAGGGATGCAGATTTTTCTAATCTCTCCAGTGTGGAACGTTTTACTAAACATGAACCATAAATGAAAAAATTGGTTTATTTTAAAATATAATGTCTGAACATCAAAGTTAAAAGGCATATTTACAAGTGGTGAAAATTATTTACAAATAATCATCAAAGTTTAATTGCCTTAATATATAAAAACTTTATATTAAAGAACACCCAAATAGAAAAAATGAATATGCTATTTATAAAAGAAATACAGATGCTGCTTATAAAAGAACATGAGAAAAAAAGGGTTCAAACCCACAAATAATCAAATAAATTAACAGAAGAGTTATATGCCATTGTTTGACATATCAGAGTACAACTTCTTTAAAGGTTGAGATCCAATGTAAGTAAAGGTCAACAGGCCAACTCATACGTTATGTGTGGAATTGTAAGCTGGCTCAACATTTTAAGGGGGTTAGATTATATATTTCAAAAGATTTAAAAATATTTCTACTCAACAACATTACTTCAAAGAATTTATCCTAAGGCAAAAAAGATTTACAAAGCTGTAGAAATTATGATAGTCACTGAATAGTATTTGTGACAGCCAAGAAAACAAAGAACATAAACATCCGACAGCAGGGATCAGCTAAATAAACCAGGGTACCTTAGAAACTCTGTTGAAGAAGATTTTGCTATGAAATGATATTAATCATACATTGTTAGGTAGGGGGAAAAGGTAAAAAAACAATACAGCAATGGTCTCATATTTAAACAATAATAAGAAGTGTACATATGTGTTAAAACTCAAGCAGAAAAAAAATATTTACCAAAATGTTAATGGTGATTGTCTGTACACATTGATATCACAAGTAGGATTTTGTGTTCTCTTTGCCAATCTTTATTTTATAAATTTTTCTACAGTCAACATGTACAACTTGTGTAATAATTGTTAAAATAATAACAGTAGTAATAAAATCATGCTGAAAATTGTTAAGCTTTTCCTCCTTTCAAAGAGCGTGAACATGCTAGTTCTTTTTCTCCTTAGCATGGAAGAAAGCACCACGGATTCCCATTAATGGAAAAAGATGAGACTTGCCCTCACCCTGAGGGACACTTTCAGTGGGATGATGACAACAAGGGGAGGATGTGATGTCACATAATGATCCAGTGACTGCGATGTTCCCATCCCAATGAAGAGCTCTCACTGCCAGCTGGAAATCCAGCAGAGACTTCATTAAGGGCATCTGTTCAGTAATTACTACAAGTTTCCCCTCGTCATGCATCCAACTCTGCAAACAGCCCTACCACCGAAATCCCAACTCCTGATTCACAGAGGGCCTTAATCTCCCACTTCTGTAGAGCTCAGACTGACAGCCACCAGAGACCCAGGGTCAAGTGTCGGCACAGTCAGTAAATGCAACTTCCATCAACAGGGACCAGGAGGGAAGAAGGAGCCAGAGGATTTGCACTGAAGCAGACATAAACTGAAGCCACAAGGTGCTTAACTAAGGGATCTATACTGTGTCTCCCTAGAATGTTTAAATATTGTCATTTCCATTAGAGAAAACCTAATACACCTCCAACCTACAGAAAAGAAGAGCAAATAGCAGTGATTGCACAGCAAGCCAGAGAGAATCAGGTGCAATATCAGAATGCAAAATAAATTCTCCTACAATGAGTATGAAATCCCAAGGCTCCTAGTGCTAACCATTAAATGACATATTATGCTGGTTTTTTGCATGCCATTTTCTCTGCCTAGAACGTTCCCAAATCTCTCCCCTGCCCATCCCATCCTCAACCTCATCCAATTCAGTGATTTCCAAACAAAGTTGTGCATCAGAGTTACTTAGAAAACTTTCTAAAATGCACATGCCTGGGCCCCATTACATAACTATAGAATCAGAATCTCCGATTCCTGGTACCAGATCTCTAACAAGCTCCCCATTTGGTTCTTATGCAGCCAGCCCTGCCCCTGCAGTATTTGGAAAAACACAGATCTAGCTAATTCCTACTTCTTTAAAACTCTGCTCAAGGACTCTTACATGGCTGGTAGGATTGTAAAATGGTGCAGCCACTTTGGAAAGCAGTCTGGCAGGTTCTTGAAAGTTAAACATTAATTTACCATACAATCTAGCAATTCCACTCCTAGGAATCTACCCAAGAGAATGAAAACCTATATGCACAAAAATACCTGTATATGAATGTTTAGAGCAACATTATTCATAATAGCCAAAAAACAGAAATAACCTGTGTCCATCAATTAGTGAATGGATACACAAATGTATATATCAATATAATGAGCACTATTCAAAATAAAACAGTGGAGTAGTTATACACAGTGATGATTGCACAACTCCGTAAATTTACTAAAAATCTTGAACTGTACTTTCAAAATGGGTGAATTTTATGGTATGTAAATTGCACCTCAATAAAACTGAATGAAGGGAAGGGAAAAAAAGATAAGAAAAGACAGAAAAAAATTGAGTCCAAGCCTTTGCTGACTCCTGCAGGCAGTGAGACCTTCCTCCCCCTGTGTTACCCTCATTCTTTATAAATCCCTCAGATAACACTTGGCCCAGGGACGTTATTTTTTAATATCAGTCTACCAGCCCACACACTTTTCAAGAATGAGAAAATTGTCTAATGTCACCTTATATATTGCAGTCAATGGGCACCTAGCAAATGTTTGTGGAAGAATGAATGAAGCAATACATGACCAAATGAGCTTTCAGTTGAAATAAACTATAAGAAACATTCTGGTACTAAGAGCTTAATATCCAGTTTACCTCCCTCGTACAAGGTCATAAACCCTCTCATTGGGATCAGAGGAAATGTTGGATGTCCCAAACTGCTTCAAATTTTTACCAAAGGTATGTGCCACAGGAATAGGAAGAGCCCTTCCACTGACATCCCCCAGGCACAGTCAGGCTCACACATAACCACCAAAGCTTCAGATACCCTGGACTCAAGTCCTAGTCTCTCCACTTCCCAGGCAAGTGCCTTTGTTTCCCTGCCTCATCAGAAAATGGGGAATTACATGAGCAGATACTTGCAAAGCCCTTAGAATAGTGCCTGGCAAATCACAAATGCTCAATTAGAGAGAGAGAGGGAATAAGTGAATGTGGAGTGAGTGTGTATGTGTGTGTGTGTGAATTGGTGAGACATCACTGTCTAAACAGGCCATGTTGGGAAATGCTCAGATAAGTTTCACCTGACTCTGGGGTACAACAAAGTGGGCGGATTAGGAAAACTGAGATAAGCACAAAAGAGGGCTTAGGTACTAAGAGAGTAAACAGAGTAATTTTAAATGTCCATACATACAATTAGGTTTTGGGTTTGTTTGTTTTAAAGATTTTATTTATTTATTTTTGAGAGAGAGAGCACAAGCAGGAGTGGGGGGGGGAGCAGCAGAGGGAGAAGAAGACTCCCCGCTGTGCCGGGAGCCTGATGTGGGACTCAATCCCAGGATGCCTGGGATCATGACCTGAGCCAAAGGCAGACACTTAACCAACTGAGCCACCCAGGTGCCCAACAATTCAGTTTTAAAAAGCAAGCAATAGAACAACATGTATGATCCCATTTAAATATAAAACTGCAATAGAATATTAAGTGAACATAGGATAAAGAAAAATATGGAAACAGATTCACCTGAATACTAATATAGGTCATCTCTGGATAATAAGGTTTTCTTTCCTGAGTTCCTAAGATGAATCTAAATTATTTTTATAGACAAATAAAATTAATAATCCTATCTTCATTTTGTTAAAAAATGTATTTAGTAATTAGGAAAATGAAGACAGCCTCCAGCCCCCACCAACCACCTGCCTCTCTGGCAGCCTGAAAGTTTGTTCGATTTGTTCCAAAGAGAGAATGAATACTCAGAAGGATACAGGAAGGCCCAGACAGAGAGAAGGAACTCCCACACACAGTAATAGCTAGGTACAACAAAATAGCAGGACCAGTCAACACTCAACGGACTGATTCACCCCAGTGCAGGCAGAGGGTGCTTTTGCGAATCCAATTGTGTCACTTCTGCTTAAAACCACCAGTTGCCTTCTACTGCTCTTGGAGAAAAAGACCCAAATCCTTCAGCTGGCCAGAAGAATCTCAGCCCACCTCCAGCCTCTTCTCAGCCCATGTTCCTCCTACAGCCACAGGGCTGATAGCCTTATCGGGTTTCCCTTGTATGTAACTGTTTTCTTTTCTCTTGCTGCTTTTAAAATTTCTCTCTTTGGGGTGCCTGGGTGGCTCAGTCGTTAAGCATCTGCCTTCGGCTCAGGTCATGATCCCAGGGTCCTGGGATCGAGCCCCACATCAGGCTACCTGCTCAGCGGGAGGCCTGCTTCTCCCTCTCCCACTCCCCCTGCTGTGTTCCCTCTCTCACTGTCTCTTTCTGTCAAATAAATAAATAAAAATATTTTTAAAAAAAAAATAAATAAATAAAATTCTCTATCACTACTTTTTGCCATTTTAATTACTATGTGTCTTGGTATGGGCCTCTTTGGGTTGATGTTGGGGGCTCTCTGTTCCTCCTGGATCTAGATTTCTGCTTCTTTCCCCAGATTCAGAAGATTTTCAGCTATTATTCATTCATATACATTTTCTGCCCCCTTTCTCTCTCTTTTCCTTCTAGGATCCCTATAATGCAAATCTTATTATGCTTGATGGTGTCACTGAGTTCCCTATTTTCATTTTTTTTATTATTTTTTTTCTCACTCCTGTTTTTTCCATTATTCTGTCCTCCAGGTTGCTAATCCATTCTTTTGCTTCTTCTACTCTACTATTTATTCCATCTAGTCTATTTTTAATTTCAGTTATTGAATTCTTCATTTCTGATTGGTTCTTTTTTATATTTTCCATCTCTTTGTTGAGGGTCTCATTGAGGTCCTCCACTCTTCTCAAGTCCAGTGAATATATTTATGACCATTGCTTTAAATTCTCTATCAGGCTTGTTACTTATCTCTGTTCCATTTAGCTCTCTTGCTATGATTTTGTCCTGTTCTTTCATTTGGGACATATTCCTCTATCTTTTCATTTTGTCTAACTCTCTGTGTCTGTTTCTATGTTAGGAAAGTCAGCTACCTCTCCTGCTCTTACAGTAGTGGCCTTATGAAGAAGAGGTCCTGTAGTGCCCTGCAATGTCCCCTGTTCACCAGAAACTGGTGCTTCAGGGATGTCTCCTACGTGGGTATGCACCCTACTATTGTGGCTGAGCTGTATTTGCCTTCAGTCCAGTCAACTGCAATGTCTCTCTTTGCTTGATGTAGGCAGGGTTTGGTCTCTGTGTTGTTACTGGGCCAGTGTGCGGCCACTTGGGCTTGACCTGAGTCAGACCAGGCATTCACCAGCAATGCAGTAGCACTGAACTACAGAGCATTTTCCCTGTGTGGTCTTTTGAGAAGATCTCATTTCTGGGCAGTGCCTGTAGTCAGACCAGATGTCTACCCCCAGCCCACGGATGGGGCTACAGTTGGACTGGTGTGTGTAGTTATCTCTCCAGGGCAGGAGTCACATTGGAGGGGTGCTGGCCCCTGTCAGAGCTGCTTGCACACTGCTAGGCTTATGGTACCACTTTGGATGGGCTCTAGCCAAGAGCGTATTGGAGGGGGAAGGACTACAGAAGAACATGGGGGGAGGGTGTGCAGTGTTAGCAAGGTTTGCATAGGTCTGTTGTGGGAGGAGACCTGGAGCTGCTTTAGAAAACTCCTGCCACAAGGCTGGAGGGAGCAAGTCCTCAGGAGAGCATGGGGGCAAAGTGCATGGTGCCAGAAAGGTCTGGAGGGGTGGAGGAGCAGGGGAGGTGGGGGGGGAGCAGATCCATAAAAGTACACAGGGGCAGAGCAAGCAGTGTTAGCAAGTTAGGTAGTGAGTGTTGGCATCACACTAGTTCCTGCAGGTGTCTGTATGTGTCTAGGCTGGGGGCAGGGGAGCAAAATGGTGCCGACCAGCTCCTTTGTTGCTGGAAGAGTCTCTGAATGATCTCTATCCCTCCAACACACATTCTGAGATTAGTAAACAAATCCCCTTCCTGTATACCCCAGGTGTTTTTCAAACTGCTGTTTCTATGCTGTATCTCTGCAGGACTGTTGTGCTGTCTCTTTAAGGGCGGGGACTCAGTTTCCTATCTACCTTCCAGCTCTCCCAGAGACAAGTCCACTGATTTTTAAAGTTCCAAGTATTAAGCCCCGCTGATAGTAAGAATCCATGAAATTTGGTCCCTCTGATTTTCAAAGCCAAATATTATGGAGATTCATCTTCCCCATGCAAGTTCCCCATATCTGGGGTGCCTGATGTAAGGGTCTGTTACCCTCCTCTCTTTGAGTCTACAGCATCTCTCCCTCCTGTAGATAGTCCCTGTGGGTCCATTTAACTCCCAGCTGCATCTCCGCCTTTCCTACCCACTTTTTTTTTTTTTCCCTACCCACTTTGATGTGGCTTCTTCTCTACATTTAGCTGTGGAGAGTCTGTTTTGCCCATCTTTGGGTCATTTTCTGGGTTATTTACACTGATGTGGGTATTTTCTAGTTGTATCCATGGTACAGATGAGGTTAGGACCTTCCTACTCTGCCATCTTCCCCCAGAAATCTGCTACTGGACAGTTTTAAGCTGGAGGGCAGAGAGATCAGTTGTATGTTCCAAAAGAACATTCTAGTTGCTGTGTTGAGAAGAGTGTGGAGGGGAGGCCAGTTGGAAATATTGCAATAGACTCAGTGAGAGAAGAGGAGGGTCTGAACTAAGGCAGGGGAGATGGAGGGGAAAGTATGAATAGGAAAGAGTTTAGAGGGGTGCCTGGCTGGCTCAGTCAGTATAGCATGTGACTCTTGATCTCAGGGTCCTGAGTTCAAGCCCCGCATTGGGCATGGAAACTACTTAAAAAAAAAAGAAAGAAAGCGTTAAGAGAAGAAAATCATAAATCCATAAGTAAAATCCAACTTCCAATAACTTTGCTTCCAAGCCCCACTTCCCCAGGGCTCCTTGGGGAAGGCCTGGTTCTCAGGCCAAGCACCCACCACACTCCAGAGCCCGCCTGCCAAACAGCACAGGAAGTGCCAACCAGCTCTCCCCAGAGCAGCTGGCACCAATTACCCAGACCCTGCTGGAAGCACTCAGCTGGGGTAAGGCAGGAGCTCCAGATACCAGCCTGGTTGGAAATCCTATACTAAAACAAAGACAGCCTTGCAGGCCTGCCAGCACTCAACACAAGTGGCTGGTGGGAGTCTGTGGGAGGCAGCCAGGGGGCAGGCTGGTGAGCACCATCCAGGGAAGCAGATGTAGGTCTGGGAGACTTGCCCACTCCCTGATTGCAGGGCCTCTCCATCATCACAATAGCTACCAATTATTGGGCACCTAGAGTGAGCTAGGTTCTTACATTCTTCATCCTATTGAACTCTCCCAACACAACAAAGAAGGAATTGCCATCCCTGTTTACAGATAAGGAACCTGAGTTTCAAAGAGATTCATGATCTTTCCCACAGTCACAGGGACAGGATGGGCTGGCACTGGGCCTGGAGCCCAGGTCTCCTGCATCACTTTCCTTTCCACCTACCCTCCTGGCCTGGGAGAGTCAGCCCCATCTAAAAAGGGGCTGGAAATTAGGGACTTATGTTGCAAAGCCATCACAAGTGACACACTAAATCCTAAAAGATGATAAACTGGTTGAGAAGGTGGGAGCATTTGTAGGTCCACCATGCATTCATTGAAAATATGTGTACAGAATCAGGACACCAATGCCCAAGGACACAAAAGTGAATGCCTTTTGGCAGGAAATGCCAATTTTGAACATCAGAAAACAGAAGATCAAGGTCATAATTACAGCTTTTCAAAGAACAGTATATACACGTGTTTGATCAAGCAGGACTCAGAGATGGTTATTACTATTTTCTTCATGATAATATTATTATAGAAATATATTATCATTATGGATATGTATTATGAATATGACAATAATACAAAAATAATATTATAACAAACATTTATACAGAACTTACTATGTACCATATGCTGTTCGAAGTGCTCGATGTACATTAACTCATTTAATCCTCCAACACCCCAAGAGACAGGTAATATAATTATCTCCATTTAACAGATGAGCACATTGAGATACAGAAAGGGTAAGTAACTTGTCCAAGATCACAAAGCTAATAATCTGTGAAGCCAGAATTCAAACCAAGGTAGTCAAGTTCCAGAATCCATGCTCTTAACCTCTGTACATACCACCTCTCAAATCCAGCCAGCATTTATTAAGCAGAACCCATGCTAGACGCTCCCATAACTACTATTTATTATCACACTTATGGTTCATAATCAACGAATCTAGGAACATGAATTGAAGCCATGAAGGCTTCCTATACCATCAGAATGGACCTAACCCTGCTGACAAACACACACTTGGAAATCTTCACCTGTTCATCCCATTTCCCACTAGGATTTGATAACATAAAGGTGGAGTGGCTGGAAGGCTTAGGCAGCTACACAGTCACCTGCCTTTGGTTCCTTCCTTGAGTCTAGCTCAGTGGTTACCAAACTCACTGTGAATCAGAACTACCACACAAAATTATATACACGCAATCTAGGCTACTTATTCCAAGAATAATTTTAACTCTTTACTAGTCTTACATCCAATTTACCTCTGCTTTGCTCTGAACTCTGCAAAGCATCTTTCACCAGAAATCCCAGTGCACCTCATTTAGCCATTTCCCTGAACCTTCCCACTCTGGGAAAGTTATGGTGGCCCTTAGGACTCAAGGCTCACCTCCTTCCCGAGTGGCAGGAACCACAGAGATTTTCTTACTCAACCAGTTCATTTACACATGGAGAAACTGATGCCCATGTTAAGTGACTCGCCCAGGATTAAAGAGCAAGTTGGTAAGAAACTAACCCCAGTTCTCAATTCTGAGTCCAGAATTGGGCATTTCCCCCCATGGTTCTCCATGTTCTTCCAGAGTGTCTAGTTCGTGCTATATTCGGCAAATGTTTACTAACTTCCAATAATAATAGTGCTATAGACTGTTTGTGTCCCCCCCAAAATTCATATGTTGAACATTAATCCCCAGTGTGATGGTATTCGAAGGTGGGGTCTTGGGGAGGTAATTAGGTCATGAGCATGGAGCCCTCATAAATAGGATTAGCACCCTTATAAAATATAAAAGAGACCCCAGAGAGGTCCCTTGATCTCTGTCATGTGAGGACACAGCGAGAAAATGGCCATCTATGAACCAGGAAGCAGGCCCTCACCAGACACCAAATATGCTGGTGCCTTCTCAGCCTCCAGAACTATGAGAAATCAATTCCTGTTGTTTAAGCCACCAGGTCTGTGGTATTGTTATAGCAACCCAAATGGACTAAGACAATGCCTAGGAAGTCTACTTGCATTTTATCTCATTTAATGTCCCAACCCAGCAAGGAAGATACTATTTATTATGTCCACTTATAGTTTAGGACACTGACCTTTAGCCATGTGATGCCACCTCTCTAAGATCACAACAAAAGGAAGATGGGGTTCAGAATATGAACCCCAAGTATCTAACTCCAGAGCTTGTCATATTCTGAACTCTAATAAGTCCAATTTAACCATCCTGCTCCCCTTTTTCTTCTGTGTCCCAGGACAGATCCACAGGCCTGGCTCAGAAGGTCATTCCTACAAGGCTGGAACGACTCCAATTTCCCCATTGCCCCAGGTGGATTCTGCCAGGTCCGTGGAGGCTGGGTAGACATTCCAGGTACACTCTGTGGCCCAGCGAGGGGCATCAGTCCATGGGATGGCAGAGGAGTGCCCAGTGCCCACTACGCTCTTGTTCCTGTGTCGGGGACCAGCGCGGTTGTACAGGGCTTCCTAGCGGCCACTCCTGCCGCAGCACAGGCTGACCCACTGCTGAGCCTGCCACAGTGCACCCACAAACCCTCAGGGTCATACCACTGACCTACATCCACTCCCAGCCAGAGCCAGCTCTAGTCACAGCATGATTTCAGGTGAAGGGAAGGGACGCTGAGCAAAGACACACAGTGTGAGAGCCAGGCCCTGTGCATGGCACCTCACTCCCCAGGCTGTGGTTTACCCACAAGGAAGGTGGTACTGCCCCACTTGTTCTAAGAAGGAAACTGAGGCTCAGAAAAGCTAACCGACTTGCCTGGCCAGCACAATAAGTCTTCGTGTGACTCCAAAGCCCAGGGTTTCTCACTACAAATGCAAGCTCTCCACTGACACGCATCCCTATAACTGGGTACTCCAGTTGCTGGCCGACAATCAGAACCCCATCGTGAGAGCCTCATTCCTCAAGCTACACATACAGCTGCCCTTTGTTGAAGTATAAATGCTGTGAAGAAGGGTGCACAAGTTTTAACCAGTATGAAGTCTTCCTTAATAGCAAGAAGCATTTTAATGGCATTTTAGAGTTAAAGCAATTTTTTCTTGCATAACTTCACCTGATCCTCACTACAGCTCCATAACTAAGACTCACACTCTCCATTTCACACATGAGGAAGCGGAGGCTCAGAGAGTGATTTGCCCTAGAGGCACAGTGGGGTCGGAGAGATGGGTGCCACAGCAGGGATGGCAAGGCCCAGGTTGCACAACCCTTCATTCCACATACCCCTTCACCTCACTCAGCTCCAGTCTGCTCAGAGATGGGAAGAGGAGGGAATTAGGTCCATGGGGACTGGGAGGTGGCTGCAGAATATTTTGCCTTGGATCCTTATTCAGTTCTTTGCTCCCCACCATCACCCCCCAACCAAGCAGGCAATATCCAAAGGTCTTGCCTCCACCCAGACAGACAAGCAGGCAGATGGAAAGCAGACAGGACACTCAGCCAAGCGAGCACAGAAACCACACTGGACTGAGAAAATCCTGAGCCATATGCACCAAGGGAGGCCAGGGGCCTCTATGCCCGGGCTGGAGAGTGGTCCCCACCCCCAGGGCATGCAGCCGAGTCACCCTGGCCTCATTTACCACAGAACCCGGCCCACCCCAGAAGCCCTGTAACAGGAGCATCCACCAGCAGACCTCTTCCACTTAGCCTGGGTTCCCAGCTCCCGCAATCCAAGGGTGGAACAGGAACCCTCACTCCCGGCCCCCTGGGCCTCTGCTGTCTAGGGGCCCCTTATGTTTCCTCCTTTGGGACAACCCCACAGAGAGAAACATAGGGGCAAGGGAGCCAGTGGTAGTTGCTACAGGAAACACATCCCTCTGTTAGCAACACCTCTTCAGTACAGGCCTAGAATTTTCCACACCACCAGGTTCATTTTTGAAGGAAGCAGATTCTTTGCCATATACCCAACCAACTTCATATCTTCCCAGCCCATGGCTTCCAACATCCTAGAGGTCATCACTAAGGGGAGAAGAGAAGTGAGGGCCCCCCTGGAGCCCCATTTTCTCATCTGTAGAATGAGTGGTAAGGAGTACCAAAGGAGATTAAGTGAGGCCCACTCAGGTGGTTTAAAAAAAAAAAAAGTGCTTTTGTTTTTTGCAGACATACTTCACTTAGTGGGGAAGGCTGTGTGTTTATATTTCAGGCAGCCTTGTGGAGAAAGTAAAAATCTGTGCATGCACTTAATAAAAACTCAAATAAATATCCAAGCCCCAGAAGACCAGGAGAGTTCTTCTGGAAAACAAGAATACTGCAACTCCCCCCACATCCATTTGTTCCATACTCAAATGCTGGTTCACAAGTACCTCACCTGAGTCAAATTACACTTGAACTTCAACATATGGCCTTAAATTAATATTAATCATTATAATCACTTGCTATAATCGAAAATTCAATGGTTTCCTAGGGATGGAACTCTCAAATCACCACTGCTGGATGACAGTCGGTGCTTTCTGGTATGGCACCTGTTCAACTTCATAGTCTTACATCCAAGACCTCTTGTCCGCATACCTGATTTCATGACCTGAGAAAATTACATAAAGAGGACACAAGAACATTTGCGTTGGGACATGGGGAATGATGAGGCTGAAGAGGAACCCTGGTGGGAAGCAGATTAGCAAGCCCTGTTTCTTCAACCTGATATTCCTCCCAGGAGCAGCCCAGCCCCACCTGTGACAATGCTCTGACCCTTGCTGCCTGCACTAGCCCAGCAGACCTGGCAAACTCCCTGGTCTCTCTTCATTGGGATGACAGGCTGGTTCCAAGGCTTAGGCAGAAATAAAGTCCACTGTGGGAGGCAGCATGGTGTGAGGCAAACTCTGGGCTGAGGGGTCACAGCAGATGTGGTTTGAATCCAACTTGGCTACTTCCTAGTTTGCGACTTCCAGCAAATTAGTCCCTCTCAGAGTCTCTTAGGGGTTTCTTCTCCTACAATGGGGTCATAACAGATAACTTCCAGAGTTGTGAAAAGTGAGCAAATGAGCTGAGTAAAGCACCTAGCTCAGAGCCTGGTCCAAACCCCACAGCTACATATGACATGTGGCAGCACCCGTTCTCACTGCAGCCTTGACCATCAATGTCCCAGAGGCCCCAAAGCCAGGGCGCAGGCCTGTTAGGGGCCTCAGGCTTCCATGTCAGAGGGAACCCTCAGTTTTTCTACACGGGGGTGTTATTGGTGCGTAGGGAAATTCCTCATTGTGAAGGACTGTACCTCACTCTGCAAAACATTAACTCCTCTGGGCTCTGCTCACTGTCTACAGAGCCTGTCCACAGCCCCCCACCATACAACTACCAAAAGTGCACCATATATGCCCAAACAGCCCCTAGGGTGTATCACCCCCGTGGAGAACATAGTTGAAGCCTTCTCCCTGCCAGTCTGAACCAGAAGTGGATGTCTCCCCTTAACCCAGAAATGTCCACTCAATAGAGAGTTTTGTCAGAAGCCCTCCAAACTTTATTCTTGACCTTGTCACAGGGTGGGTCACATTTCCCCTCCTGCAGAACTCCCAAGACCTCCACTGTCCTCATCAGCTTCCCCTAGTAAGAATCTTTCGAGTTGCCAGTAGCACAACATGAATTCTTTTAGTAAAGTCCTTTGATGTAGAAATTTTGCATTTATTAATTCAGACTAGAACAGGGAGTGGTTCCTAATGATAATGTCAGACACTTGAAAAAAGGAGCAATCTGGGAGCCACCAGGATCTCATCAGGATTCTTCTCTCACATGGTAAGAGAGGGATGTCTACTTACTCCACCCTGCAGAAACAATGTGACTAGTCGGCGTAGGGGCCAAGTGCAGATCACCCCAAAATGTGCTACTTTTGCTTGCAGATTACTTTCAGCTGAAAACAATCAAGGCCCAAAGGACTTAGAAAGAAACTTTGACCTTCCCCCTAACAGCCTAAAAGAATTTAGAGGACCTGCTCCAAGAAGAAAGCCATTGATAACTACAGTATAATATGAACTAGGGATGACAGGGAGGGAGGAACTTAGCAAAGTCTGTTTGTTAAAATTCCTCTCTATGCCCCCATTGTTTCTGATAGCCCAGCAAACATTTGTTTAGCAAACATTTACTCATTCCCATCTTCTTGTGAACTGCTTTCCTTCCCTTTGAAGTTTCAGACCCCCACCTCCTTCTCCTCAGTTCAGGATGACATATAAACCTCATTTTGTCTGACTGTCTTTGGAATCTCATGTCTGTGTGGATTCCCAGTATGTACATAATTAACTTTGATTTTCTTCTGTTCATCTGTCTCATGTCAGTTTGATTCTAGAAGAATCTTAAACGGTAGAGAAAAAATTTTTTCTCCCTAACACAGGCAACCATGGCTGTGGACTACAAGATATCTGTATGTTTCAAAGCAAGTCTTAACTGCCACACACTGATGTTGCAGGAATATGAGTCCTCCTACCTGGAAGAAATATTTGTAATATACATGACACAGCACTCACAAATTATATACACACACATAAACACACACACACACACACATACACATATGGGGGGGAGAGGTGCCTTTGAATATGTGGGAGTTAGGGACATCAATGCACCACACAATTGAAAATCCACATAGAACTTTAGATTCCCTAAAAACTTAACTACTAATAGCCTACTGTTGACTGGAAGCTTTACTGATAGTGTCAACAGTTGATTAACATACATTTTGTATGTTATATGTACAACATAATATATTCTTACAGTAAAGTAAGCTAGAGAAAAGAAAATGTAATTAGAAAAACCATAAGGAGGAGAAAATACATTTTACAGTACTATACTGTATTTACTGGAAAAAATCCATGTATAAGTAGACCTGTGCAGTTTAAACCTGTTTTGTTCAAGGGTCACCTGGGTATGTATATAGGTGTGTATATATACACACACACACAGAGACATATACGTATGCATTGGGGCACCTGGGTGGTTCCGTTGGTTAAGTGTCTGAGTCTTGATCTCAGCTCAGGTCTTGATCTCGGGGTCAAGAGTTCAAGCCCCACATTGGGCTCCATGCTCGGCATGGAGCCAACTTAAAAGAAAAAATGACATGTGCATGTATATGTATATTATTGATATATTAATTATATAATTATGTGATTGATATACAGTAATTGTTATATAATATATAGTATTATACTTATATATTATCTATCATTAATATATTAGTTATATGTATAATGAACATGTATTATACACTGTACATTAAGAGTACATGCAAATTAAAATAAATGATAAAATCACCCAGAGGAAAAACATATAGGCAAAGGAAATAAAAATATAATTTTACAAAAGAAGTGAAATAACATGTGGAATTGAGATACTTCTGTATACCTCTCAAACCAGCAACTTTTTTTGAAACTATAGTGTCTGGTATTCATGAGAGTCTATGAGCAGTTTGATAAACTGCTGGTGGGAGTGTAAGTGGGTATTTCCAGAGGTTAGTTGAGCAATAAGTGTGTTTTTTTTTTCTATTTTATTTTTTTTTAATTTTTTATTGTTATGTTAATCCCCGTACATTACATCATTAGTTTTAGATATAGTGTTCCCTGATTCATTGTTTGTGCATAACACCCAGTGCTCCATGCAGAACGTGCCCTCCTCAATACCCATCACCAGGCTAACCTATCCTCCCACCCCCCTCCCCTCTAGAACCCTCAGTTTGTTTTTCAGAGTCCATCGTCTCTCATGGTTCTTCTCCCCCTCTGATTTCCCCCCCTTCATTCTTCCCCTCCTGCTACATTCTTCTTCTTCTTTTTTTCTTTCTTAACATATAGAGCAATAAGTGTGTTTTAAAATCCCTAAAAATATACATAGTCTTGGACCAAGCAATTATACTTCTAGAAATGAATTCTCAAAAGTATTTATGGATGTTCTCAAAAATTTAGTCTTTCTTCATTATCATGACAAAAAAATCAAGACACTAAATAGCCAACAATAGGAGATTGATTAAATAAATGCTTTACATATAGCATCAAACAAAGCTAATAAGATGTTAAATAGATTACCAAATATCATCATTGTGTTTTGTTTAAAAAAGTATATATACCAAAAAGTACTGGGAGTATATAAAGATATATTAATAATATTTAGCATTGGGTGATAAAATTATGAGAGATTTTTGTCTTCCTTTTTTATTATCTGTGTTTTCTCAAATGTCCACATTGGCCTAAAATTTCTAAAATGTCTCTTAAGGTACTTACAAGTTTCTCCTTAGTAAAAAGTCATATATGGACAGATCACATCACCTCAAGAGTACAAATTCCTTGAATACCAGGTTCTAAGTCTGATTTATCTTCATCAACTACCCCCATGATATTAGCTTAGGGCCTTGAATAATGACAATTGCCATTTATTGAATGTGCACCATACGGCAGGCATTGTGCTAAATTGTATCTTTTAATGTAGTAAAATTCAATAAGCATTTTTTGAAGGAAGGAGGGAAGAAGGACAGATGACAATAACTGAAAAAATGTCCAGAGATCTGAAATAAGCTGGCAGCTCTCTCACCAGGAAGTGACCAGCTCACTTTTTGAGGTCCCTTATAACTTGCAGACCATACCAATGTGCCAAATCCTTTCTCCTAGTGAGGGCAGGAGCAAAAGGACGGAAGGGGTTAGGTGGGGGAGGACCACACTTTAAACCTGGGTTTTAGAAGCCACACTTTTTAGAAGATCTCACCGGGAACTACCAGGGAAAGCTTTAAAAATCACTTTTAGAAGTTTTCTTACCAGATTCAAGAAAACTAATATTAACATGACAATGGCCTTTTAATGAATCACTTTTGACCTTGGCAACATTAAATTCATTTCTACAAAAACTCCCCAGCAGCCACCATCACCATTAGAGGACGAAAGATAAATTAGACACAGTTACATAGGCGCCTAAATAAGTAATTCAGGGCAGGGTGTGAGCTCTTACAAAGGATGATGAGGCCAAGGGAGGGCAGAGGGAGAACTTCTTTCTGATAGGGAAGGACAGCACAGGAGGTAGAGAGTGAGAGGCAGCAGAGACAAGATTTCTCAAAGCAGAGTTGGGGAAATGGCATTCCTGGCTGAGAGAACAGCCAGAGCAAAGGCTCTGAAGCCTGGGATCTAGGCAAGGGCAAGCAATGATGAGTGTGTGGAAGATACAGGTTTGAAGTGACAGTTGAGGCAGCAAAGGCTAGCTCAAGCCAAAATGGGGAGCCTTGGGGAGCAGGCTAAGGAGTTCAGACTTAATTCTGGAAGCAACGTGTTCAGCCCATGCCCCAGAAATCTTGGGCCACTTCATTAAAAGGAACAAAGTGTTCCAAAGATGAGCTCCTTCCACTGGTCCCTTCTTGCCCCTGGCAATTTCCTGCTGCAGTGGCAAGCAGGTGCAGCCCACCAAAAAGCAAATTAACATACCCCTCATTTTCAAAGGTTTCAAGGTTAAGTTCAGATTTAAAGCCATGGTGACCTGAGCATACCCAGAAGTAGAAATGCTGGAGCAGCTCCTTAGCACCTGGCTTTGCCCTGTTTTTCTCCAAACTCTGACATTCCAGAAAGGAAGCCTCCCTGGCCTTGCCCACCTCCTGGGAAGATGAGGGGGCAATCTCTGGCCAGTTGTTTCAAAACAGTGCACAACATGGGACCAGTAGTTAAGGCACTGAGAACTGTTCTTTTGAAATTCAGCCTCCAGAGCGTCAGCCCTACAGTAGTCCTGCTACCTCTAATAGCCCCTCTGGTACCCCTCTTGTTAACAGGTTTGAGAAGGGAAGAACACAGAGAGCCACAGGGAGTCCAGAGGACAGGGGACCGCTTTATCTCGAATATTTCAGTAACATGATACATCCCTCCCTCCCTGCCTGCATCCAGCGCCGTCTGACATGCTCTTTTGCTCTCTCTCTTCGCCTCTTCCTCTCCCTCTCCCTACCTTCCTACATCCCTACTTCCCTCACCTGCCTTTCTCTGTGTCCCTTTCTCCTTGTTTCCACTTTTGTAAAAACTGTCCTTCAATCTGTCTCTGACTCTCTGTGTGTCTGTCTCTCTCAGCCTCTGCATCTGTTTCTAGCACTATCCCCACCTCTCTGTCATTCTATTAGTCTGTCTCTGTGTCTGACCTGATATCTAGGTGTTTCCATAATGTCTCTGTGCGTCTGTCTTAGTTTCTATCATGTCCACGTCTTTCTGTCGCTTTCTGACTTCCCTCTCTCAGTATTTCTAGCTCCATCTCTCCATCTCTCTGCCTCCCTCCCTGTCTCTATCCCTCCTCTCTGGTTTGCAGCAAGGAAATCGAGCCGTTCAGAAAGGGGTAACCCTGAAAACCAGCTCCAGCGGGCTGCTGGGTCAGAGCGGCGTGAGGGGCGCCGCGGGGACAGCCCCAGGTGCAGCGACCGGCCACTCACGCGGCTTCCCTGCCCTGTCACCGCTCCCCGGGGCTCCCCTCGCGAGCGCCCCGCGGCCCAGCCAGACCCCTGACCGCCCCCCACCCCCGCTTTAGAAAGGACCCTCGCCGCCACCGAAAAGGGTGTCTGCCCGATCCCGGAGTCGGACGGAGGGTAGAAAGTTCTCACCGATGGTGAAGCTGTAGCCATCGATGCTGAAAGTAGCGCTCCGGCATTTTTTGAAGCCCTCTTTCCTGTTGCTGGCGTCCGTCATGGCTCGGCCGATGGTGTCCCGGGGTTCCCCGCGGCGGAGCGCGCAGCCCTGCACCCGCGCCCCGCGCTCGGCGGTGTCCCCTCCCCCGGCCGCGCGGCGCGCTGTCCCCGCAACCCCGCCGCCCGCCCGCTGCGAGCGGGACGCGCCGGCTGCTGGCGCTGCGGCCGCAAGTCCGCCTGAGGGGCTAGGCGTGCGGCGCGGTCAGCCCTCGGCGCCACTGCCCCATCCCCGGGGCCAAGTTCCAGGTAGGGCGCGAGGAGCGCTAGGAAAGGGAGGCGAGCGCGCCCGAGCGTGTGGACCGGGGCTGAGCGGGTGCCGAAATCCCTGTCTTTTCCACCCTACTCTCTGCGAGCGCCGAAGCCAGCGCGCACGCCTGTTTTCTCTCTCAACTTCGCCTTCCCCTCTCTGGGGGCTGGTGGGGTTTGGGGACTCAAGGGAATGGCTAAGATCTGGCGTCGTGCTTCTTCTAGATGTTTTCTCTGCCAGGCAGGAGAGCTCCCAAAAAGCACATCAACGGATGGAAAAGCAAACATCTAAGCCGGTCAGATGCTGCCAAAGTTTACTCTAAACAAGGAAGTCAGGACAATCGCCACGCCCACTTCCTTCCAGCAGCTGTCCCCCTCAACTAGCCAGGAGCCCCGATAAGATTTCTTCTCAACAGTCCCTCACCAGAGGTAATTATCAAAGCAACCCTTATTTGTGGCCACGTGCTTTCACACAGAGGCTCGAAGGTGTGCGATTTACAGTCGTGTTCTAGCCCATTCCTATTGGCTCGTCCCAGCTCTCTCCAATATGGTTTTGCCAAATATTAGACTCCTGGAATTTGTGGAGGTAAGAGATTTTACCAATCCTACAGCTAACCCTCTTGTTACAGATGAGGAAACTGAGGCCCAGAGAAGCTTGAATAAGGTCCTACAGATAGAAAGGGGTGGCATTTAGACATAGTAGTTTCACTTTGTGACACCAGGTCAATCACTGGTCCTTCCAGTACCTGAAATGACTGGTAGGCGAGTTTTACACAGGAAAAATCATTCCCTCCGATCAGCTAGCAGTTACTGAGGATTTACAGTTGCATTGTTCTATGTCAAGGACTAGGGAGCTCATGTGAATAGACCAGAGCTGAGTGCCTTGGTGGAGTCCACCCAGTGTCACATGTAGAATGACAGTGCTATGCTCAGGCTATTGGGGGACTACAATTAATTTAACTTCATTTGTTGTGATGGGATTTGACACAATTAATAAACACTTGTCAATCAGAGAGTCAATCAAGTATATTTAGAGAGTCAATCAGGTATATTCCTAATTGGTTCCAGTCGAGTTTAGGGAGCAGTGGGTCCACATGTCTTCAGAACCTAATCAAAATTAGAAACCTTCTCCAAAAAAAGGCACATATACACACATGTGCAGTATTCTATACACAATTTCAGGGGACCCATAAAACCCTCAAGCCCCCAGGTTAATGAATGTCTCAGGGAATTGAATCTCTTTCAATTTACCGTATATTTTCAGAGACATGGGTGTTTCCTTTTTTATGTCAGATGTCTTGGAACTTCAGTTATAAATTATCTCAGGAAAGACCTAGACCCACACTCACATTGATAGTACACTTAGATCAATAGCAAGATTAATTGATCCACAAGGCAATAGGTGACACGGACCTCACATCACACATAATGGCACATCTCAGCTTGGAAGCCAGGGGATGCTTCGACCCTGAGGTACTCCTTGAGACTGGAACTTGTTACAACATGAAAGCATTAAAAGGGCTCTATAGACAGACAGACCTGGGTCTGAAATCTGGTTCCACCATTTACCAGTTATTTGACCGTGAGAAACATGGTGGACCTTCCTGAGTCTTGCTTTCCTCATCTTACGATGAGGGTTAAGTGAGAGGATGAAGCCCAGGCATACGGTGGACATTCAGTTACTGCAATTGTCAGATGGCTCCCGAGTTTCATTAGGTAGACACTGGAAAATTCTTCTCCATGACAACAATGTATTTTGGTTATTGTTATCACCATTAATTTTATAAATAAAGAAAATTTTACATATAATATTTTATGTATATTACCTAAAATATTATATATATGTTTAAATTTAGTAATGAATAGGAGTTTCCAATAGTTCCCATTCCCCTGTATTTCTTCCACTTTCCCAAACCTTTAGCAGAAGCACCTGCCTTCTTTTGTGTCACTGTAAATCCTGGAGTGAGGAGCCTGAAAGCCCTGAGTGATAGTCTCCTATAGTAAGTTTTCAAGAAAAAAAAATATCCTAATGCAATGGAAATTTTTCCTTGAGTGAGCGAAATTAAAACTTGGTATTTAATCACTCTTAGCAGAAAAGCTTTTTGCAATACAATCTATAAAAATAATAACAATGTGATCATTTATCTGTCCCCTAAAGACTGGTAAAAATAACTTGCCTGAACAATTAGAACTGTTTTTAAACTGCTTCTCCCCAGAATCATTACCTCTCTCCCTGGTTTTAGAGATTGCCCACCTACAGAACCACTAAATGCATTGCTTCAAGTGCAGAGTCTCAAAGCAGCCTTCTCAGCCTGAAGCTCTTACACCAAACCAAGAGAAGTTGAATGCTAACATTACATAAGCCAAGAAAGAATGAGCTCGAGACTGAGATCAAAAGAAGCATTGCTTTTGCTTGCTCACTCAGAAACGCTCAGTCAAGAATGCTTGTGAAGTAAGAAAACTAAACCAAACAGCTAAGCAGATGTACGGATCCTGCAATCTTGTTAGAGCAGGGGTCGACAAACTAATGCCAAGAGGCCAAATCCAGCCTGTCACCTGTTTTTGTAGTCTTCATGCTAAGAATGGCTTTCACATTTTTTTTAAGATTTTTGTTTATTTATTTGATACAGTGAGAGAAGGAGAGAGGGAAAGAGGGAGAGCACAAGCAGGGGCAGCAGGCAGAGGGAGAAGCAGGCTCTCCACAGAGCACGGAGCTCGATGCAGGGCTCAATTCCAGGACCCTGGGACCATGACCTGAGCAGAAGGCAGACACTTAAAGACTGAGCCACCCAGGCACCCCAAGAATGGCTTTCACATTTTTAAGTGATCGAAGAAAATTCAAAAGAAGACCATGTCTTCTGACATGTTAAAACTATATGAAACTCAAATTTCAGTGTTAGAAACTGAGGGTTGCTGGAGTGGGGGGTGGGGTGGGAGGGATGGGGTGACTGGGTGATGGACACTGGGGAGGGTATGTGTTCTGGTAAGCGCTGTGAATTGTGCAAGACTGTTGAATCTCAGATCTGTACCTCTGAAACAAATAATGCAATATAGGTTAAGAAAGAAAAAAAGAAGAAGAAGAATGTAGCAGGAGGGGAAGAATGAAGGGGGGGAAATCGGAGGGGGAGAAGAACCATGAGAGACAATGGACTCTGAAAAACAAACTGAGAGTTCTAGAGGGGAGGGGGTTGGGAGGATGGGTTAGCCTGGTGATGGGTATTGAGGAGGGCACGTTCTGCATGGAGCACTGGGTGTTATGCACAAACAATGAATCATGGAACACTATATCTAAAACTAATGATGTAATGTATGGGGATTAACATAACAATAAAAAAATTAAAAAAAAAAAATTTCAGTGTTAGAACATAGACACACTCCTTTACTTACATGTTGTCTATGGCTTGCTTTTAAGCCAAAAGGCAAAGTTGAGTAGTTGTGCCCAAGACTGTATGGCTGCAAAACCAAAAACATTTTACTATCTGACCCTTTACAGAAAACGTTTGCTCTTAGATTATAGTAAATATCTTACACCTGTCTGGACTTGGACAACTTCTAGTTTTATTACATTTATTTCAAAATAAGTTGGGGGGGGGGCACCTGGGTGGCTCAGTGGGTTAAGCATATGACTTCGGCTCAGGTCATGATCTCAGGGTCCTGGGATCAAGCCCTGCGTGGGGCTCCCCCTCACTGGGGAATCTGCTTGTCTCTCTCCCTCTGCCCCTCCCCTGCTTGTGTGCATGCACACTCTCTCTCTCTCTAATAAAATAAAATTAAAATCTCAAATAAAATAAAATAAGTTTGGAATGGAAGTATCCTTTTTTTTTTTTTTAACTACTAGAGAGGGTTCTAACAAGGAAGGTACAGCAACAAATGTTTGATAAAGGAAGGAAGGAAAAAACAATATACATATTCATAGTTTGATCCAGTCATTAGCCAATATTAATTAGATTAAGATTAATCTCTCCCAAGAGGTAAAGCATGACCCTACTTCATCCCAAGAACTCAGTATCTAAATCAACTCATGGCTCATGGATGAAATAATGTCCTTCAAAATATAACAACTACATATGAAAACATAAAAATCTGGCAAGATACTCCTCTGACTCAGGTACTACTGTCCCGTCCTTTGAAACTCCCTGTGTAGGGGCTGATTCCTGTTTCTATATGAGAAAGAGTGCCGATGGCATGTATTTATTGCTTGTTGGTCTTTAAACTTCTAGAAAAAGATGAGACACTATATGTAGCATATGTTATCAAAAAGTCAGCTTTCTAAGAAAATAACTTTTTATTTGTCATACCAAAGAAAAGACAGCTCTTCAACATTTCATTAATACATTTCAACCATTCTCAGGTAGAAAGCTGTCTATCATTTGGGATTCTCCCAAAAGCCAATGGTCTAAGAATTATAAACCGAAGGTGGCCCAATAAGAGCATTGTTCATACCCCTCATGAACACCCACTGAGCCGTCTGACAACCATTCCAAATTCTAAGAAAGGACACCTCGCATTCACGTGATCACAGAAATGGCTGCAGGCACAATTAAGTTTCTGAACTGCAACTCTGCCCCTCTGGCTATAATTGGTAAGTTGTAGATGGAGCTAATGAGTATCTTTTTTGGGAACAGGAATTATGAGAGGTGAAAAGAATGTTCTAGTACATTTCAGGGGTGCCTGGGTGGCTTACTTGGTTAAGCATCTGCCTCTTGGTTATGGCTCAGGTCATGATTTCAGGGTTGTGGGATCGACGCAGAGCTCTGCACTCAGCGTGGAGTCTGCTTATCCCTCTCTCCCCCCCTTTGCCCCTCCCCCCACACACATACAGGAAAGCTTTCTCTCTCTCTCTCTCTCTCTCAGATAAATAAATAAATAAAATCTTTAAGAAATAAAGAAAGGAAGGGAGGAAGGGAGGGAGGGAGGAAGGAAGGAAGGAAGGAAGCTAGTTAGTTCCAGAACACTACAGACCTGTTCCAGCCAGTATCTGAAAATCAGCTTCTCCTAAGTTCCGTAAGATGCCCTAATACGTTATACTATATTTCCTTTTTGTGAATGACCCAGCATAAGGGAGTTTCTCTTGCTTGCAACCAGGAGTGTTCACTAGTCCACCAAACATACTCCCTTCAAGGCAGAACACAGAGGAAGAACAAATGAACAGAGAAAGGGAGGAATGAAACTAACATTATTGAATGCCAACTATGTGTTAGGCATTATGCTAACCAAGAAATGGCCCCCTGCCTTTGAGGACTTTACATGAAGAGTAAGTCCCAGACAGTCTCTGGAACAGAGCATCCAAATGAGAGAGCAGTCTCAGAAAGTGTGTATCTAGGGAGGCAAGTCCTCTTCAGCTGTCACTAACACCCCTCTCAGTTCCATTTTGTTCCTACCCTATTGCCTCCCTAGAGCCCATTTTTACTTCTCATATTAATTAGGCCCAGGGATGGCAGAGACCATCTATATAAACAGGGAGAACAAAAAGCAAAGTACCTACACCCTTGAGGGTCCAAGAAAGGTGCCAGAAAGGTACCTGGAAGGCCCTGATGGAGATTACAGAATTCTATTTGCACAAGGAGGCAACTTTGCTTTGTGATAGGGATGGCCTCCTATCTATTCTTTTTTCTAAGTTCACATGTTATTAGTGCATTTGTGAACGTGACTATTTTTCAGTACCTGTCTTCAGTGTCTGAAAAAATTCTTCAGTGTCGGGGCACCTGGGTGGCTCAGTCGTTGAGTGTCTGCCTTCGGCTCAGTCATGATCCCAGGGTCCTGGGATCTAGCCCCGCATCGGGCTCCTTGCTCCACGGGAAGCCTGCTTCTCCCTCTTCCACTCCCCCTGCTTGTGTTCCTGCTCTCGCTGTGTCTCTCTCTGTCAAATAAATAAATAAATAATCTTAAAAAAAAATTCTTCAGTGTCAAAAAATATTAAGTAGCACTGAGAATTTGGGGAGATCTTTCCAATAGCCTTTGTAGTCTATAGATTTTGAAAATGGGAGACATTCTGCAGTAGTGACAAAATGACTGTCTTGAATTTATTTTACATAATCCAGAATACAAGCCTGGAATATTCTTCCCCCTCAGGCTACTTGGTTTGCCTAGAGACCTCTTCCTCAACCTTCAAGTCTCCACTGATGTCCCAGGTCCTCCAGAAAGCATTTCCTGCCTGTCCTTCCTGGAGGAAGGTGGCCACTCCACTTTGAGCCTCCCCAGGACCCCGTTCTGCATCTTCATCCTAGAATCATCACGCTGCACTCATACTGCTTTTTTGCACACTGGTCACCCCGAGAGGATATGAGCTGCTGGTAGCAGGGATGGGTCTTCCATCCCAGCCCCAGCACAGTGCCTGGCCCAGAGTAGGCCCTCACTAGATTGAATGGATTAAAGAGTGAACACAGATGTAATATGCAATGCTGCATGCCAAGAGGTGACATGATGGGATAAGATAATCATTCTCAGGCATTCCCTCTCTCCATTCATCCTCCATCTTCCTCTATGATGAGCTTTGCAGCCAGTTCAAAACACAGTTCCGTGATAAACAGGTGAACAACATTTAAAATTAATAAAATAAAACAAAAAGCTCCTCTACTTGCTAGCTGTGTGACCTTGAACAAGTTGCTTAGCCACTCTGAGTCTGTTTTTTCTTCTGTAAAATGGAGACATAATGTGTATCTCATAGGGAATAGGTGAATTATAATATGATAATTTATGTTAAAGACTTACCCTGAGGGCGCCTGTGTGGCTCAGTCCGTTAAGCATGCAACTCTTGATTTTGGCTCAGGTCATGATCTCAGGGTCCCGAGACTGAGCCCCACGTAGGGCTCCACGCTCAGCAGGGAGTCTGCTTGAGATTCTCCGTCTCTCCCTCTCCCTCTGCCCCTCCCTTCTGCACTCTTTCTCTCTCTCTCTCTAAAATAAATAAATCTTAAAAAAAAAAAAAAAGACTTACCCTGAACCTGACTCATGATAAACTTTCAGTAAAATTTTTTTAACATTATCATCATCACTAGGACACTAGGTCCCTTTTGTGCTTGTTTTCTACATAGAGTGTTTGAGATAAGCCATACTTGGAGGCAAGAGAAACAAGGCTTAAGGCTCGCTCACTCCTGGGTCCAAGCCCCAGAGAAGCAATTACCCCATGAGCGATGGCGCCAGAGGCTCTGTCACTCAACCGAGCTGCGGACACTCACAGGGTTCTTCAGAGCCGGAGTCCAAAGCTTGGACAGGGCGGCTCAGACAGCACCCTGAGGAGATGCTCACTTATTCTCCACCCACACACACACCAGCTTCCAATGGTCTCCCCATTCCATGACACTTCTGTCATCTGGGCATTAGCACATTTAGTAGACGTGCTGTGGCCCCCATCTTCCAGGCCTCCTGGCAGCATTAACTCTGTAGACCACAGCTGCATCCTTAGGATGTCTTTTTGTTCCTGGGCATCCAGGGCATGGCTTGCTCCTAGTTTGCCTCCTACCTTTCTTGCTAATTCCTTTACTGTCGTGTAACCAGGAAACTTCTCATCCTGGAAGCTCTTATCTTCTCACGACATTCCTTCTCCACCGAGCAATCCTCTTCACTCTTGATAGCTCCATTAATGACTCTCCAGTGTCTATTTCCAGCCCAGATCACTTTCCTGAGCAACAGGGCATCTCCTTTTTCTTCAGAAGGTCTGACAGGCACCTAACCTCAACTCATCCAAATCTGAATTCTTCGTCTTCCTCTTCTGTCCCCAGAGTTCCATTGGGGTGCTGGAGGAGGGGAATAATGCTTCCATGCCCCTTCCCAGGCTAGGCCCACCCTTACTGCCCTCTTTCCAGCTATGCCCCTAGGAGGATTTCTTCTCTGATTGATTAGGTTCCCAAAGCTTTCCTGGAGCAAAATTACTAAGGCAAGGATCTCTGCTGGTAAGAGCCTATATGGCATGTCTGTGAGGATGAGAATAAAGTGCCCTTCTCCTGGGGGAGGCAGCCCATGCCAGGCCAAATACAGAGCTTGGTGAGTGCAGCATGGACTGAGCACCGCTCCCACATGGTCCCTCATGGTCAGGCATTTTTGGGTACCTAGCCACAACACCTCACTATTAACCTCCAACAGTCCCATCTCGGTAAATGGTCCTCCCAACCACTCTATTGTCAGATCAGAACCTGTGAGTCATTCCTGTCCCTTCTGTGTCTCTCATCCAAACAACTACCTAAATGTCTGGCATCTCTCTGCTCCTCTCCACACTCCCCCGTCCCTCAGTCCATGAATCTGGTTGTGCTCCTTGACTCAGGCAACCTCAGGGCACATGATGACTCCCGAAGACCCCTTTTGGCCACCTCTGTTTCCTTATCCACCTTTAGATTCATACACTTTTCCCTGTGGTGAAATGATTACAATAGTCTTAAATTCACACTTATGCCTTCATTTCAGAGAGCCTGAACTGAGCTCTGGACAGGAACATTATCCTTGGCCAGCACCTGTCTCCCTGCCACCATCCTGCAGCCATTGACTCTTCTCCCTGGGGAGGCCACTGAGGAAAGGCCCCTGGACCTGAGTCAGAAGCCCAGCCCTGGGTGACAAGACAGGTCTGCTAGACATGTGACCCATGGCAAGTTGCTTAATTACCTGAGTCTCACCTTCTTCTCTAAGATGGGCAAAATCAGGCCTCCCTTACAGGGCTTTATAAATGCAAATGTTACAAGTGAAAATGCCTTCAAAAAGATCTTTCAAAGTGCGGACCATGTCTTACTCACTTGTTTGGCATCTTACACGATGCCTGGCATGTAAATCCCCATAAGAAGTGGTTGAATGAATGAAATGAACGATTAGTGCACAGCAGTCACGGCACCAAGTGGACTTCCAATGGTACAAAGTGTTCCCCAAAGAAGAAAAGTCAAATTAGAGCTGATGATTCCTCTGCCTATAGCACAGCCTTTCAACCTTCCTCATAAGACTAATGCTTTGGGCAATTTTAATAAGGTGGCACTAAATTTAATAAGGTTTCCCGAAATCATAGCAGGTATTTAAATTCAGTTTAAATCTGATTTCCATTCAACTTGCCCACACCCTTAAAAGCATAATGTTTTACTAGCAGTCACTATCATTATGCCCCATGGCCCACAGTGGCCACTGACTCCCTGCTGTTTTGTCTCTACACAAAGCCAGCCTCATAGACATGAAGCTCCATCACTCCCCAAGAGAGCATGAACATGGCTCATGACAACTATGGAACAGGGACAAAAGTCAGGTCCCCTGACCAGAGCACCCAGACCCAATGGAACTCAAAGGCACCATGGCAAATCCATGGGTTGACCTTCTAGATCTCTGCAGGAAAAACAGTCACAGATATCTTAGGCAATGGTGTGTTTGAGCCATAGTTTCTTCTGGCTGCAACTACCTCTGACCTTTATTTAGTGTGCTATAAGATTAGTCAGAACCGGGTGGGGGGATGGGTTAGCCTGGTGATGGGTATTAAAGAGGGCACGTATTGAATGGAGCACTGGGTGTTATACACAAACAATGAATCATGGAACACTACATCAAAAACTAATGATGTAATGTATGGTGATTAACATAACATAATAAAATTAAATTAAAAAAAAAAGATTAGTTAGTACCTTTGGGTCACCCAAGTGTGCTTGGGTACCCACTGCTCAGCAAAGGCAAAGCACAGATGCTTCAGTGCCACTTAAAACAGTGGTTCTTAACACCAATAGTGTGCTGAAATCACCTATGGAACTAGTAAATCATACAGACACCAAGACTCACCAGAACAGATTCTGATTCATTGGTCTTGAATGGGAAGTCTAAGCACTGGTGTTTTTTTAAAGCTCACTAGATGATTCTAGTGAGAAGCCAGGGATGAAAACCACTACTGGTTTGCAATATTCATCCCAAACATTCCTGGTCTATTTCCAACCTGTTTCCATCATGATGTTTCCATCTGGCTCCTGACTCCAACCTGTTTCCATCATGATGTTTCCATCTGGCTCCTGACTCCAACCTGTTTCCATTATGATGTTTCCATCTGGCTCCTGACTCCAGGCCATGTCTTCCATTGCAAACCCCACCTGTACTTGGCTTCCTTCTTGATTCCTGACTTTCTCTCAAGGGCTTCACTTAGATACACCCTATCAACTCTTCTCATTTCAGACTTCCTTGAGAGAGTTCTGACATTCTGTTGCTTCCTGAGGGCCAACAGGAAAAATAATAATAATAATCATATATATGATAATATACAATTATATATAAATATATATATATATATAGCGCCTACTATGTGCCACATCCTGAATTAGTTTGCATAGCTAACCTCTGTAACAAATATCCAAAGTCTCAGTGGCCCGCCACCATAATAAAGATTTATTTCTTGCTCATTACAAAGCCCAATAGTGAGTAGGGGAGGTGTGTAACTGTGGACTTATTCAGGGACCCAGACTCCTTCCACCTGGTCACTCCACTGACCCCTAGGTCCCCAGAGTCCTCCACTGGATACTCAACATCTAGCTGGCAGATGAAGGAAGAGAAAAAAGGTGGAAGACCATGAAGAAAAATTTTAGGGACTAGGCCCGGAAGAAACACATATCCCTTCTTCCCACATTCCATTAGCCAGAAATCAGTCATATGGCCCCACCAAATCACAAGAGGGTGTCTGAGAAATGAAATTAAGAAAGAAAAGAGGGTTGGTAAATATGAATCCTCTGAAACCCCATCCTCACCACTGTTTTGACCAAACTTGACATCCAATTCACCAGGTGCTGACACAGTTAATACCCGTGTGCTAGGGCTGAGAAAAAAAATCTGCCTACAAATCAGAGTTATAACCTTTCCGTCTTAATCCAGGCTCAATTGACCAAAGCACCTAAGCCCACCAACATGATATAAATTAAAGCTTTGCCCCAGAAAGAACACCTCTTTTCATGTGGTCTGTTGCTGGTGTTATCATTTACAGAAAGTTTAAGAGTATAAACAGTTTTAATAGTATGTTATAGCTCCGACTTTAGAAAGCAAGCCAAAATTATAATTCATTTGAAATAATTCAGTTGAAAATTGTATGATTCTTATGACATATGATTTTTTTCTTTCTCTAACTAGAAAACATAAATATATAGAAATAGAAAAATGCCAGTATGTTAAGAGGCAAGAGGAATAACAGAGAGATTGGGTGAATGATCTTTAGTAGGCCAGCAAAATTTGCCACATCAGAGATGCTTGATGAGGCTCTGGGGAATAGGGGGTTAGAATAAATACAGAGCATCCAAGGTAACAACCTGCATAGCAATAGGTCCCAAATGGACCACCTGCTATAGGTAAAATCGGCTCCCATATGCACTTGGACATGGGTAAGGGAGCACAGTTTCTTAGGGGTCTAACATGGGTCAGGCCACCATGTGGCAGGCTCTGTTCTAAGTACTTTATGCATACATCTCATTTCAAGCCCTCCAATAACAAGAATGCGTTATGGAGTTAAGAGTTTCTCACTGCGGTTCTGAAATCCCTGGAGAAAGTAACTCCTCTCAGTGGCAACCTTAGCAACACAATTATCAAGAGTGCCAGGAATGCTGGAACCAAAGAAAACAGACAGGCAGCCCAAAAGAGGATTTCTGACACCAAAGTGGATCCACCTATTTGGATCCAACTATTTCATACTACAAGTACAAAATGACTTATAATAGATTCTCCTCCATCTGCTGTTCACTGGCAGCTACATTCATCTCGTACTTTCTTCCAGCTTAGTAATTCACCTCAAACAGGATAGCAAACATGTCCTTTGTCACCAGCAAACATGTACCCACACAGATATACACAGCTAGCTACACAAACACACACACACACTCCATTTTTGTGTCCCGGATGTGACTTCTGCTGTTGATGATGATGATAAGGATGCTGGGGTTTTGGAGATAATGTGACAGACCAACACAGTTAGAGTAAAGATAAACTACATTTAAGAAAAAAGAACAAAGTACAAAGTAGGATACAATATGGTTGCAATTATGTAAAAATACACTTTAGAAAGACAGGAAGGAAACACACCAAAATGGTAATGATGATTATATTCTGGTGCTGGGGTCACAGGTAACTTGGTTTCCCAGAGCCAGTGAGTTCAGGCTTGTCCTAGTTCACATGGCCATGGATTGGCTGCACCCTTGGTGGCCTCCCACCCAGGAACATCAGTGAAATTTAGTTTCTTCTTTTATGTGTCCTCCAAATGTCCTCCAAATGTTGTACTATGCCCATAATTACAAAAGAAAGAAAAATACACATTTTAAAAGTCAGCTGTCAGTACAGACATGGATATCTAAATTAATTCCTGTATTCTCATGTTTAAAACATTTTATAATTTGAAATGTATATTAGGGCACCTGGGTGGGTCACTCGGTTAAGCGTCCAATTCTTAGTTTCGGCTCAGGTCATGATCTCAGGGTCCTGGGATCAGGCCCCATGTTGGGCTCTGCACTCAGGAGGGAGTCTGCTTGAGGATTCTCTCTCTCCCCCCTCTCTCCCTGCTCTCGCTCTCTCTAAAATAAATAAATAAATATTTAAAAAATAATAATAAAATAAAATGTATATTAAACTAAATTATACTGAGCCAGATCAATGACCCATCCCTAGACTATAAGCTTTATGGGGGCAATGTCTGTCTCATTGACTGATGTACTCCAAATACCTAGAACAACATCCAGCACCTAGCAGGCAGTCAATACTTGTTGAGTAAATATATGAATATTCTGGGTCTGACAGTAGCTTCAAGAAGAAATATGGAAATTAACATGTCAGCCTTCTAAGTCAATCCTCCATGGACCTGGGTAAGATGGTCCATCTTTACCACAGGTTGAGTAAACAATAATTCATGTTCATTGCCCAAAAACTCCTGGTTCCTCTTTTTAGAAGGGACTTCATTCTTCCATCATACCGGGACCTAATAAAAAATATCCGGCTACCGTTATCATCAGTAATGCGACACCTTATATATTGGTACTTTATAAAATATTAGGCATGTTCACCATACAAGGCAAGCTGATGCCAAACAAAATAGATTACACACTTGGGTGGTTGAAATTCTAAATTATGATCATGAATTTTTAAAAAATCTTCATGGGTAGGGAAAGCGCAAAGTCTCTACATTGACAAGATGACGGAAATCTCAGAATTGCAAGCAAATTTTTCCAGATGTTGATTACCCCCAAAACTCTACCAGAGAATCAGTCTATATTATCATGAGAAAAGACAGCAGTTATAGTTGGCAGCAGGTGGGAGTATTAATGATTTAATGCTGAGATGCTTTTGTCAGCTATTTAAGTTACGAAAAGGTATTTTTTTGCATTGTGATAAATTCTTGCACATCTATTTGGCAATCAAATTTTCTAACAAAATACCTCTCTAGACAGCAAAGGGCATTTGGAAGAATGGAGGTAATTGGGTTTCTTCTTTCACATGAGTTGCCTTTTGGCTTCATTAATTCTCTCTCTGATTTTGAAGATATCCTGCAAACCACAAAGCATCGTCATTAACACGTAGCCTGCACTCAGCACACGGTTATGGGATCAACTAAAAATGTGTGACAACCGAAGCGCATCTCAAGGAAAACTAAAGGGTGCTGGAAATGCAAGAGCGCCTGTTGGAAATAATAAGAAGTGGAAAAGGGTAAAAATGAGGTGTTAATTCAGTGATTAAATTGAAAGAAGGAAGAGAAAAGCCAATAGGTCCTTCTAGGAGTTGTCTTCATTTTCAACTCCTGTTCGTCCTGTGCCAAGCCTCTCACATACACATCACCTTTAGCCCTTACAACAATTCCCATTTCACACATGAAGAAACTGAGGCCAACCACGGCAAGGTGGATGGGAACCAATCTAAATGGGAACCAATCAGACTCCTCTCCAGGCCTCCATCCACAATGCTAGGCTGCCTCTCTTTGGCTTCTGAAAGGTGTAAAGTTCCAGACACTCCCATCTGATGGTCCTTCCACTCACTCTTACTTTTTCAACTTCTTCCTTTTTTAGTAAAGTCCAAAGAAGTAACTAAACAGGGAGGAGACCGGTGCTAGTTAGAGGCCTCTTCCTTTCCCATCCCCACACCTGGAATACAGACCTGTGTCCCCAAGGTTCACTGCCCTTGAGCTGCCCTTAAGGTTTCTCGCCCTGGGGGAGGGAGCCTTTAGCCACCTCCCAAGCTTCTCCCCCACCCCAGTTCCAAGTATCTTTCTTGGGCTTGGTTCCCCTCCACAGCACTGGCACAGACCACCCACAGCTTCCTGCTGCACCAAAAGAAAGGAGAAAACCCCAGATGCCGTGAAGATGACTTGCCGTGAAATCAGCAGCTGCTCAGAAGACTACAGACCTGCTTCCATGATACCCAGATGGAGCCTTGAAACCTCTCAACAGGGACTCTCCTGGGAAGATGGGAGGGACATCCAGCTGTCTTGAAGGAGTAGGAAGGAAAAGAAAAATTGGAGAAAATGTGCATGAGTGCCCAGAGGCCCAGCGTCCAAGCCCCACAGTCCACCTGCCTTGGTCCCTGCCTTCAGGCAGCTCACAGTTTAGACCAGCTGACCCTCAAGTGAATAGACGAATAGACATAGACGGTGCCAAGACAGAGGGAAGTTAGGAGAGGGGATGCAGCATGGGGACTATTAGTCCAGCCCACAAATTCCTGGAGGAGATAACATACCTCCTTTTTGTGTCCTGGAGATAATGCTAGTCTCATTTTTGAAATAGAGTGATAAAAGGCCATAAGCAAAAGTGATCGGGTTTTTTATTTTTAGATTATTAGTGTCATTTTCACCCTAACCATTTTCACATCATTTTCATCCTGCCCGTGCTCACAGTCATGCAGTAAAACATTGCGAAGAACAGCACAAGCTCCATAGCCATAGAATCTCATTGGCCATATGACCTTGGGCTCTGCCTCAGTTTCCTCATGCCTGATCACAGTACCTCATATGGCTGTCGTGAGAATAAATGGCTCAGTATGTGAAAGGTGCTTAGAACATGTCCGGCCGGTGGTAACGACTCACAAATTTGTCAGCTGTTGTTCTTATTGTCACTGTTACCTTGTTTGCAAGCCGTATGCATTTCCCTGCACTTTTGCATACGGTGTCTCTTTGACACAGTCACCTGTGAAGAGTGGGAAGTCATAGGTAAAGGGACCGAGTCAGAGAGGGGTATAGACTGCCCTGACAATTAGTCAGTGCGGTTCTCGCTCCAGGACTTCTGATCGCCCACGATTTCCGGCACTTTGCAACACTCCTTAAGTTGTTTACAAACACTGAACTCTCAGAAGAAAGTTCCTTGAAAAGCCTTAATGACTGCAGTGCTCCTTCCACAGAAACAAGGAGGGAAATGGCACTAGGAGACAAGGCGACTGGCAACAGTGAACACATCGGGGGACCTCACACCTGGAGTTAACTCGGGGATGCTAGGAATCAGAACCGAGTCTCCTTCTGAGTGTGATGAAATCCTTCCACACTCCAAAGTCTCACAGCGCCCCTGTGTCCAACACTCCCCAAACCGCCACCACCCACAGCATCAGGAACTTTGGAAAACACAGGTTCTTCTCCCCAACTGCCACCCCTGGGTCGCCGGCCACGCAGCCGTGCTTTGCCGCCAGCACCGCTGGGGGGCGCCCGTGTGTTGGCAAGGCTCCACTCTACACCACTTGGGACGGTCACTTAACAGAAAGGCAACAGGACTCAGCCATCAAAAAGAACGAAATCTTGCCACTTGCCACGATGTGGCTGGAACTAGAGGGTATTATGTTCAGTGAAATAAGTCAGAGAAAGACAAATACCATATGATCTCACTCATATGTGGAACTGAAGAAACAAAACAGATGAAAATAGGGGAAGGGAAGGAAAAATAAAATAAGGTAAAGAATAGAGAGGGAGACAGACCGTAAGAGACTCTTAACTATAGAAACACACTAAGGGTTGTTGGAGGGGGGTGGGGGGGGGGGGTAGGCTAGATGGGGGATGGGCATTAGGGAGGGCACATGATGGGATGAGCACTGGGTGTTACATGGAAGTGATGAATCACTGACCTCTACTCCTGAAACCAATACTGCATTATATGTTACCTAACTTGAATTTAAATTTAAAAAAGAAACCAGAATGGCAGCAGGAGCACAAAGTGGGGAAATGCTAAGAGAACCAGTGAATGAGAACAAGTGAAAGCGATATGGGAGCAGGAGTCTTTTCTCCAAAGTGCACGCGCCTCCTTGGGCTGCCCGTGGTCTCTTCTCACCAGGACACAAGGACCCCACTTACCCGGCAGAAGTGACCAGGTGAAGGGCAGTGAGCGCAGGAGTAAAGTCGAGAAATCATTAAGCGGCTGGCTATGGGAATGTTAAAATGGACCACATTTGCCTGGGTATTTTCCCACAAAAACAGCGCAGAGTCCTGCCGCCAGGCCTTCAGTGCGGCCGAGATACCTGCACGAGGCGCTGCGTTGCTCCTTGGGAACTGGAAACGCTTAGGAGGCTCCAGAAAGACACAGCCAGTCCAGCCAAAGAGCTCAGGACGAAGGAACAAAACACCTAGATTCAAATCCCAGCTCTGCGATGGCTGAAAAAAAGCATTCGTGTCTGAGTCTTGGTTGATCCATCATTTCAGTGGAACTGACCGTACTTGTCATGCTCCCTTGAGCTTAGCTAGAGCAGAAGAAAGAAGAGCATTTGGAGGATTTTGAACAAGATCAGCTCGGTGGGGCTTACCTGGTTCTCCTGCGCCCTCGCCCTCGAGCTTCTCCGCGGTTTCCCCCAGGCCATGGCACTCCTCTGCAGCCTCTGCACTCCTGGCTTCTGTCAGCCAAGAAAAGAAACATCCAGTCAGGCCCCCCCCCCCCAGGTGATAACCACAGGAGCACATCCTGGGGGACCTGTCAGGGGTGCCTGATGACGCTGTTGACTAGTTCCTCTGCCTGGCCTTTGACTTTGGTTTTTCCGGCACTCCCATGCCTGCTCCGCCCTGGCTGGCCTTCCTCCCTCCCCCTGCCCCTTAACCACTGCTGTTCCCAAGGGTCCTGTTACAGGCTCCTTTCTTCTTCTCTCTCTTCAGGTGATGGCATCTGTCCCCTTGGGTGCTATTGACTCCTGTCTCTTCAGCCAGCACATGAAGGGACTGAGTCATCTGGACAATGGGCAGCCGTCACTGGAAAGGGGACCATCTGGGTAAGTGAATGGAGCTCCCTGGAGAACCCCATATGGGAAATATTCCTGCATCCTGAGAGCACAGGTCCAGAGGAGGCAGGAATAGAAAAGTAGGCCAAACTCCACTGTAGAATGTGATTTGCCACAACCCTGTGAGTAGTTATAATGACTCCCATTTTTCAAATGGAAAAACAAACCCCAAGAGGTTAAGGTCACAGAGCTCATAAGCGGAAAAGTCAGGATTTGAACGCAAGCCTTCAACAGGTCTGGTGCACATTCTTCCTCCCCACAGCCAGCCCTGTGGGTTCAGTCTGAAAAGTTAAGAAGTCCCCTCTAAGGTGAAAGTATTCCTACAGAAATGTTTCTTGATATGGTGTTTAATTGCACATATTTTATGATGACTGAAAGTATTTTCTCTCAGTTTTGTATAGTTTGTATGCCTCCTGAGCATAAATAAATAAAACACAATTATACATTTTATTATCCCCAAATCCAAAACAAACAGGCTAGATAAAAGACCCCCCCAGAATGCCATAGCCTGGGACACAGAGCAAAGCTTCCCTGCACACAGCCCAGCCAAGTGGGGGGTGAAGGGGAGGAGCAAGGTGATTTAACATCAATTCAAGGAGTGCCAATTTGCCAAACAGAATCTTCGACCTACTAACTGATGGATTATTGACTCACCACACCTTGTTTATAGTAACATTTTGTACAGTTCACAGAGGTTTGGGTTTCATTGAGACTACCCAATGTATAGCATATTTTCAGAATGACAACTGCTTGTGTATTTTGAATTTCAAGTATCTTGTGTGTCACTAATATCAAAGATTTTATAAGAACAGAATGGGTTTTTCTTGTCCAATGCATTTTCACACCAGTCTGCTCCTTTTTTCTGTTCTTGGTTAATGGATTTGCTTGCTTAATAGAAGAAAAGAAAAAGGTGATCTTGAAGGTAGTGTGCAAGGAATTGTCCTAGGAATATTGTCACACTTGCACCTGCAGGCCCTCCAGAAGCTCACACACGCAAACACATCCATCCGCACTCCTGCACACATTCACAAAATAAGAGTTGCATCTGCATGTTAATTTTCACATATCTGTGTCAATTTAAATATGTTCATGTAACACACTTTCTGGGAGAAATAGATTACATAAAAATTAATAAACAAACAAATGAAAGGAAGAAAGAAAGAGCAAGTAAAGAAGTATTTCTTAAGCACCTACTACGCCTCCGGGGCTCAGCCTCATACTGTCGCCACAACACTCCATCTCATTGAAACCCACACCACCTCTAAGGTAGGTGGCATAATCCCTGTTTACAGGAGAGGAAAGTGAGGCTCGAAATCAAAGGTGCACCATTATCAAGTGACAGAGTCCTGATTCAAACTGAATTCCATCTTGCCCCAGAGGCTATGAATTTTGGAGTTGGGGGAGGACTAAGATAAATTTCACAACAGTCCTGATCCCTCTTATACGGCAGTCCTCATCTACTCTTCACTGAAGAAACAGTTGCCCGATGACAAAAGGATAAAAACCTCAAAGAGGTTTATGTCAACCACAATCAGTGTGCACATCCTAAAACAGACAAATTAATTCTTTTGTGAAGCAGCCTTTCTTTTAACACAATCACAGAGCAGAGCCATGCATTGTTAGCTTGGCTTTGATTTGCCAGAAGTAGCTTGGCTTTGATTTGCCAGAAGACAGCACAGGTGAGTTCCAGAAGGAAAAATAATCCACAAAAGGCAAAGTGACAATGGATGTGGGAGAGGAAAGCAATGTCTAAGTCACCGTAAAATTACTTTTGGGTGGCTGTGAAAACGTAAGCATAGTATGTTAATTTCTCCGGAATGCATAAAGTAGATGCCCCAGAGTTACAGAACGTTCCTGACTTCTTTCTGCTTTCTCAAGTGCATCGTTCAATAATTAAAATCTATTATATTCCTAGAGCAAAACACAGTAACACCTCAGCAGGCACTGGGGAGGAAAGAAATGGAATTTTGATAGCAGGTCTGCTACTAACTTGAGATGAAATCGGCTTAATGCTAATTATTTTTCGCATTCAGTGTCTATATTTACCAAATGGCCCTTCTGGAGAACAGGGTTCTTTCTATGAATGCCTGCTGAATTAACCGTTAGCCTTCCCTATCTCTCCACATGACCAGCCCCATTTCAAACCACATTGGTTGTTCAAGTCCCCTTACCCCAGCTCACAAGAATCATTCTCTTCTCTACCTCCATTTGCGCTTTTGCTCATACAATTAGCATTTCATATATATATATTAAATGTATTAACTATGGACCATATAACGTGCCAGACAGACATCTGATGAGATTTAAAGACAACGTGATTACAATAATGGCTGATTTCAGTGAATCCTTAGTAAGGGCAGATATTATTCTAGGTACTTGCATGTAATTAAGTTATTGAGTCCTTGCTGTCTATGAAGAATGTCCTACTGTTACCCAATTCTACAGATAATGTAAACTGAGTTACTTAGTAACTTGCTCGGCGTTACTCAGATCATCAGTATTGGAACCAGAATTTGGATCCGACAGCCTACCTTTAGAGCCCTGGCAATTAATCACTACTCTACAGCTGTCTCTCCAGGCCCATATTCAAGGAGCTCACAGTTGAAATAAAGACAGATGTGGAATCAGAAGATGACACAAAAGTGTGATCTGACTGAGCACACGGAGGAAGGGTGACCAACAGACTGGGAGAGTCTCGTAGGAATTTGTGAGGAACCACCATCCCAAAATCTGGACTTCTTTCAATATAAATTAGTTTCATCTCTTTTTCTTTTTCTTTTTTTCCTTCTTCTTTTTTTTTTTTTTTTTTTTTTTTAGAGAGGGAGAGAGAGGAGGGAGAAGGGACAGAGGAAGAGGGAGAGAGAAAATCTTTAGGGTGCACACCCAATGCTGAGCCCATCGTGGGGCTCCATCTCACAACCCTGTGATGATGACCTGAGGCAAAAATCAAGAGTCAGACGCTTAACCGACTGAGCCGCCCAGGCGCCCCTCATCTATTTTTAAATGTATGTAAATGGAATCATACAACGTAGCTTCTTCAGCATTTGGTTTCTTCCATTCAAAATTCTGTTTATCTAGAGGAGAAAACAGGCAGCAACCTCTTTGAACTCGGCCACAGCAACTTCTTGCTAGACACTTCTCCAGAGGCAAGGGAAACAAAAGCAAAAATGAACTATTAGGACTTCATCAAGATAAAAAGCTTCTGCACAGTGAAGGAAACAGTCAACAAAACTAGAAGGCAACTGATAAAAAGGGAGAAGATATTTGCAAATGACATATCGGATAAAGGGCTAGTATCCTAAAGAAGTCATCAAAATCAACACGAAAAAAATAAATAATCCAGTTAAGAAATGGGCAGAAGACATGAACAGACATTTGTCCAAAGAAGACATACAAATGGCCAACAGACACATGAGACAATGCTCAACATCACTCGTCATCAGGGAAATACAAATCAAAGCCACAATGAGATACCACCTTACACCTGTCAGAATGGCTAAAATTAACTCAGGAACCAACAGATGTTGGTGAGGATGCAGAGAAAGGGGAACCCTCTTTACGCTGTTGGTGAGAATGCAAACTGGTGCAGCTACTCTGGAAAACAGTATGGAGGCTTCTCAAAAAATTAAAAATAGAACTACCCTATGACCCAGCAATTGCACCACTAGGTATTTACCCAAAGGATACAAAAATACTGATTCAAAGGGGTACATGTACCCCAATGTTCATAGCAGCACTATCAACAATAGCCAAATTATGGAAAGAGCTCAAATGTCCATCAAGTGATGAATAGATAAAGAAGATGTGAGGGGCGCCTGGGTGGCTCAGTCGTTAAGCGTCTGCCTTCGGCTCAGGTCATGATCTCAGGGTCCTGGGATCAAGCCCCGCATCGGGCTCCCTGCTCAGCGGGGAGCCTGCTTCTCCCTCTGCAGCTCCCCCCGTTTGTGTTCCCTCTCTCGCTGTGTCTCTCTCTGTCAAATAAATAAATAAAATCTTTAAAAAAAAAAAAAAAGAAGATGTGAGATATATATATAATGGACTATTACTCAGCCATCAAAAAGAATGAAATCTTGTCATTTGCAACAATATGGATGAAACTAGAGTATACTATGCTAAGAAAACAAGTCAGTCAGAGAAAGACAAATATATGATTTCACTCATATGTGGAATTGAAGAAACACAACAGATGAAAATAGAGAAAGGGAAGGAAAAATAAAATAAGATAAAAAACAGAGAGGGAAGCAAACCATAAGAGACTCTTAACTATAGAGAACGAACAGGGTTTCTAGAGTGGAGGTGGGTGGGGAGACGGGTTAAATGGGTGATGGACATTGAGGAGGGCACTTGTTGGGATGAGTGCTGGGTGTTATATGTAAGTGATGAATCACTAGATTCTACTGCTGAAAACTAATACTACACTATAGTTACCTAATTTGATTTTTTTTTAATTCTATTTGTGAACCTCATCCATGTTGTTTGCATATAGATATAATTCATTCTCTTTGCTGAATTATATACCTTTGGATGAATGTGCAACAAATTATTTATCCATTCTACTGTTAATGAATATTTGGATTGTTTCCAATTTGAAGCTATTAGAAATAGTCTGCCATGAACATTTTTCCTTCACATCTCTTGGTGCACATATGTAGACATATGTAGGCATTTCTATTCAGCATATCCTCAGGAGTGGAACTGCTGGTTCTTAAGTGATGTATACATTCAGCTTTAGTAGATACTACCAGACAGCTTCCCAAAATGGTTTTATCATTTTATACTCTCATCATAGTATAGAGGAGTTCCATTGCTCACATTCTAGCCAAGCCTTGATATTATATTCTTTTTTTTTCCATTTTAGCCATTCTAGTGGTGTGTAGTGCTATTTCATTGAGGTTCTTGGGAGGGTTTGGTTTTGTTTTGTTTTTTTAAGATTTTATTTATTTATTTGACAGAGAGAGAGAGAGCACAAGCAGGGGGAGCAGTAGAAGGAGAGGGAGAAGCAGACTCCCCGCTGAGCAGGGAGCCTAATGCAGGGCTCATCCCAGGACCCTGGGACCATGACCTGAGCCGAAGACGGATGCTTTACCAACTGAGCCACCCAAGTGCCCCGAGGTTCTTGCTAAATAGCCTTTTAATTCATCTCTCTGCTTCCTCTTTTGCTTCCTTCCAATCCAATTCCCTCCAGAAAAATCCTTTTCAAACACAAATCAGAATGCACTATTCCCCTTATTAAAACATTCCAATGGTTCCCAGTGCACTCAGAACAAACCCAGACTCAGGGGGCCTGGGTGGCTCAGTCAGTTAGGTGTCTGCCTTTGGCTCAGGTCATGATTTCTGGGTTCTGGGATGGAGCCCCGCCTCGGGCTCCTTGCGAAGCAGGGAGCCTGCTTCTCTCTCTGCCTGCCACTCCCCCTGCTTGTGTGCTCTCTCTCTCTCAGACAAATAAATAAATAAAATCTTTAAAAGAAAAAAATGAACCCAGAATCTTAAGTCCCCATGTGATCTGGCTTCTACCCACTTGTCCAACTTTATCTCACACCAACCACACTCCCTGTCACCCACTAGGCTCCAGGTACTCCAGACTTCTTTCTCTCCCATGAACCAGCCAAGCTCTCTCCCACCTGAGGATCTCTGGATATGTTGTTCTCATTGCCTGGAACCCAACCCCGCTCCCCATTCCCCACCTCAACGGCCTGCATGCCCAACTGCTATTAATCCCTCAGGTCTCAACTTACAAGTCACCTCCCCAAGTGAGAGCTCTTGTTGGACTTCCCTATGAAGAGTTTATTTCCTCTGCAGCACCTGCACATCTACACATCTTCTTTGTTTACTTGCTCAAATCCTATCTTCTCCACTAGCTTATGAGGTCCACAAGGGCAAGGACATGACTCTCTTGGTCACTACTGCATACCCACTACCTGGCACATAAGAGGAGTGCAATGAATTTTTATCAGCTGATGGATTTAATAAATGGATCCCTGTTTGGGAGGACCTAAGCCCTTCCTCACTGAGGAAAATAGATAAAGCAAAATATTCCAAGATGTTCAGAAGAGAAGCATAATTCATCAACTTAGCCCTTATTTACTGAGCAACTACTATGAATGGGATAAGCCCCATGTATTTTGCAACAAAAACCACATCAATGCTCCCTCTCAGTTGTTGACTAGCTTTTATTCCAGTATGAATGAACTTTGAGGTGCCTTGAGCCTCCTGTTTTCTACTTTTGAGCACTATATATAGATTCACCCTTACTTCAGAGGTGCAGTTTAATTTCAATTACTTTGCCCAGTGTTGTAATTCAGCAAGTTTGTGTGTGAGGAGGGAGGGATTCTAATAGTAATGTTAATAAATTATCACTTACCACATGTGGGCATTTGATAAGAGAAAAATAATAACCATCTATTCTTCTACTACCCAGGAAAAATCAGCAAATCTCCAAATCTTTGCTCTTTCTTTTTTCCTTTATTGTCAGTGTTGTACAAAAGGCTCAGATAAGAACATGTCTGGAATTGCTATATAAAGTAGGGCATTTGGGGGATTCTAATTATTCAGGCCTGCGCTATGGGTAGGAGGGAATTAAAGCCCTCTATGCCCACACCGGCGGAAATGAATGGTGATGAACTGGTGATAGATTATTAAGAGCCTCAGGGTCTGGACCTGTTTCCAGCTCATTTGCTGAAATCACCTTCCACACCGTGCCTTTGTCTCCCCTATCAGAGATACCAAGGAACCTGGCAGTACCAATAGCGATCCAGCAAATACTGTTCTGTAATCAAGAGTAAATATGGTATCTCCTAGAACAACAAAATAGATTCAGAAGTCATCTTTGGCCATTGTTACCAGAAGATGAGAGACTGGGAAAAGAACCATCTCATATAGGACACCTACTCTCTGCTAGCTACAGTGCTGGACACCTTCCATAACTTAAACTTCACAATGGCCCTAGAGATAAGTATTATCTCTATTTTGCAGACGAGGATGTTGAGGCTCAGCAAAGTAAGTGACCTGTCCAGGGTCCAACTTAATAAGTGGCTCGATCAAGCTTGAACCCAGATCTCTCTGGCCCCATGGCCTTGTTTAGTGACACTGATAGATTCCACCTTGACCTTGAACTGTGGGAGTACAAGGCAAAAGAACAGAGGAGGACCTTTCCTGTGCTGGATTTCAAATTGCTCGTGAACCCACAGCACTGTGTGCAGACTATCTAAAGGGGACTGGGGAAAACGTCAAATTAATTGAGATCATCACAGGGTTAGATTACTACTTAATAGACTAGCTGAACACTGGGGACGCGGCCTCAATACAGTCAGAATTTCAAACTGCAGTCTTGTCTCTTTTCAGTGATACATTTGGATATCTAGCTCCCTGCTAGCACCTTTGATGAGAGGGTATTAAATACACACTTGGGTAAGGAGATGAGCCCCTGGGAGATGGATGAAGCCCATTCCAGAGCCCCAGGTCATAGTTTGTTACACTCTAGATCTCAGTCCCAGAGAAAGAGGTCAGAAGCAGGGCATGGGAACAGGATCGACCCCCAAGCTTGTTTTGTCCCCAGAACAGAAGTGCACCAAGTTCCCTAGAAACACTATGGGTGGGAGGGAAGTTAAGGCCAAAGAGCCAAGAACTACATCTGCTAACAGAGAGGAGTTTTCCAACTAAAACAATTCTGCTTGGACAATGGTGCCTTGGGAAGATTTTCCTGTTTTCAATCTTGCTAAGCCTTCCTTCAATTTACACACTTTGCCTCCTTTCTGAACACTTAAGTTAGGTATAATTGCTTTCCTTTCAAATATAGGGTAGGTGGCCTCAGGGGTAGTGAGAGCTCCAACCCTTGAAGTGGCCAGAAGAGGCTGGATGACTACTTGAAGGGAGCACTGGGGGCTTGATTCAGATTTGACATGAGGCATTAATTCAATCACTCATATTCAAATTCAACAACTAGTTACTGAGCTGTACTGATATACAAAGTAGGCCTGATCCCTTCATGGAACTGACAGGTCAGTGGAGAAGACACGAAACCAAAGAAAGAAAGATGAACGATGTAGAAACATGAAATTACCAATTGTGTTAAGTGCTATGAAGGAAAGAAAAGGCGTTATGAGGAATAATAACAGGGAGAATAAAGAACAGTAAATAAAGGTACTAATTTTATTTTTTAAAACAGTTCACTGTAGCAGTTGGAAGCCCATTTAGAAGCCATCTCATTGGCCTAGGGGAGAGATGATGTGCCCTGAACCAGGTGTTGGTGGTAGAAGTGGGGTGAAGTGATCCAGTTGGATGCCTATTTTGGACATAGGCTCAACAGGACACAGTGGGACTGAAGAGATGGGAACTTGGAGAAGAGGTAAGAAAAAGGAGATGACTCCCAAGTCTGGGACTAGACAAGATCATCTGAAATGGTGAATTTATAATACTGAAAAGATTCCCAGAATATGAGGCTTCAAAACCCAGATTAACAGACCAAGAGGGAGGGCCCTCCTACCCCTCAGTGAAGCACTGAGCTACCAGGGGCACTAAAGGCATTGCTACCTAAAATATCAGGGCTGTCGGGGCGGAAAGGAAAAGAAAGTAAGGTTTTATTCTGGTGCCACAATCTCCCTTTTCTGTTCTCTCCGCCCACCCACCCCCACACCCCCACCCCCACCCCACCCCCCCGCTGCCACCCATACCACACCTTTCAGAATCCCAGGACTTTCATGCTACCTCCAGCCACTACATTATCTGGGACATGTATTAATAAAGAATTCCTATAATCAGTAAGAAAAACATAGTTCTGTACAGCACAGGTAATATAGTCAATAATATTGTAATAATTTTGTACGCTGACAGATGGTAACTAGACCTATCATGGTGATCATTTTGTAATATTATAGAAATACCAAATCACTATGTTGCACAGCTGAAATTAATATAATATCGTATGTCAATTATGATTCAATAAATAAATAATAAAAACATAGACAACCCAATAGAAAATGAGCAAAAGATCTGAACGGGCATTTCACAAAAAGGATATCCAAACTGCCAATAAACATATGAAAAGGTGCTCAACTCCAGAAACCAATATTGTATGTTAACTAAGTTTTTTTTCTAAAAAAGGTGCTCAACTTCATTAGTCATTAGATGAACACAAAAGAAAACCATAGTGAGCTACTACTACATAACCACGACATGGCTAAAATGAAAAAGATTAACAATACCAAGTGTTGGCAAAGATTCAGAGCAACTAAATTACTCACATATTTTTATAGGATCTTAAACTGATACAATGACTTTGGAAAAAAAGCATTTGCCAGCATCTACTAAAGCTGAACACACACAAACCCTCTAGCTTAGCGATCCACTCCTAGGCATTTATCCAGTGGAAATAGGGACATATTTGTGCCAGGAGGTATGTACAAGGATGTTTTTAGGGGCACTATTCATCACAATCAAAAACTGGGGAAAACACAAATGTCTATCCACAAGAGAATGGATAAAACAAATTGTGACGTATTGACACAAATGAATGCTATCTAGAAATGAAAGGGAAGAAACAAACATTACAAATAAGGACCTGGATAAATCTCACAAACATCATGTTGAAAAATGAAACAAGGGGCGCCTGGGTGGCTCAGATGGTTAAGCGTCTGCCTTCAGTTCAGGTCATGATCTCCAGGTCCTGGGATAGAGCCCCCCATTGAGCCCCACGTCAGGCTCCCAGCACAGCAGGGAGTCTGCTTCTCCCTCTCCCTCTACCTTTCCTCCTACTTGTGCTCTCTCTCTCTCTCTCTCAAATGAATAAATAAAATCTTTAAAAAAAAAAAGAAAATGAAACAAAATGCAAAATAGTATTTTCTATGATTCCGTTTATGTGACATTTACAAACAGGCAAAACTAATCTCTGGTGATGAAAGTCAGGAGAGTGGAAACCATTGGGGGTGGCGCAGTTGAGACCAAGATGGGGTACGAGGTTTCTTTGATGCTAGTGACATCCCTTTTCTTAATCTGGGTGCCAGCTACAAAGGCAAATCCATTTCATGAAAATCCATCAACCTGTGCCTTGTGATTTGTCTACATTTAAATATATTTGGGGGCACCTGGGTGGCCCTGTCCGTTGAGCATCCAACTCTTGGTTTCCAGTCAGGTCCTGATCTCAGGGTCCTAATGAGATCAAGCCCCAAGTTGGCTCCCAGCTCAGTGAGGAGTCCACTTAAGACTTTCTCTCCCTCTCCCTCTGCCCCTCCCCACTATGCTTGCACACAGACTCCCTCTCTCTAAAATAAACAAATAAATCTTTTTAAAAAATAAATATACTTGTGCTACACATTAATAAAAAATAGACTTTAAATACAGCTGGTGGTCCAAGGAGATACGGCTGCAACAAATAACCAAAATCATAGTCAAGGTAAACCAAGGTCACAACTAATCAGTGCCAAGCATCAAGTGCAAAGAGTGAGGTCAAAAGTAATAATAATAAATAGTAAAATCATTGTAGTCTCAAATATTAATTTTCTGTGCATTTTTAAGTGTTTGGCCTTGACATATTGTTATTATAGCATTTGGCTGCCAATTTTTGTTTTGGCAATAGGATTTGGCTGTACTTTGAAGGTTTGTGAAGACATTGCTGTATCCCTTTCAGAGTAGTCTTTCGTACACGTATATATACCATGTACGCACACACGCATGTACTCACAAGGATATGTACTGTACATAATATAGATTCATGACTACAAAACAATGAGAATGATTCCCATAACCACCCACAAAATGAGTCTGAGTATTTTATCATCACAACTGGTCTGTGTGTACATGCTTCTTGCCACTGAATGCCCATTAAAGAAGTCCTGAAACTATCTGAGGAGCTGCTCTGGTCATCAAAAAAAATTGTACCGTATAATGGAAAAAACACATGCTTTGGCGCCCGCGACTCATCATTCATGTGCCCCTGGAGGAGTGATTCAACCTCTTTGACTCCGTTTCTGCCCAGAGAAAATGGAGGAAATACGACCTAAATTGTCGGACTACAGTGAGCATTGAACAAAATCGTTTACAGGGAAGTGCCTGGCGTGGACTAAGTCTGCCCTAAACAGATACTAGAAAATCGTGGCAATGCAGCAGACTTTTTATCTTGTGATTGTATTCATTTTAAAGTAAACACATTAACTTTCTCTATTTCCTCCATAATTTAATGAGAACAAAAGGTCAGTCCTTTTGAACTTGCTTCATAGACTGGACATTTTCAAAAAAAAAGTGTTTAAAAATACGACAGATCCTGTATTTCAGAAAGAGAAGCAGACAAAGATAAGGAGGAAAGGCATTGGAACCTTAAATTTGAATTCATGCAACAGACCCCTTTTCAGGTCCACACACTAAAAGTAAAAATAAAATGAACCACCAATAACTGAATCAATGAAAAAAGAAGTAAAAAATTTTGAAAGTCATAAAATACATTTTATTTAATTTCATATTTTAATCAATTTCTTTCAGTAAAACTAAATTACCTCCAGTGACAACATATAATTACTGAGAAAGAATAAATTCAGTTACAATTGCCTAAATCAAGATCCTTAATTTCAGGGTAACTGAAGACATAATATGTCCTTTAAAAAAATGTTTCTCAGGGGCACCTGGGTGGCTCAGTTGGTAAAGCGTCCAACTCTTGGTTTTAGCTCGGTCATGATCTCAGGGTTGTGAGATCCAGCTCCATGCTGGATGTGGACACTGCTTAAGATTCTCTCTCTCCCTCTCCCTCTGCCACCACCCCCCACCCTTCTCTCTCTCTCTCTCTCTCTCTCCCTCTAAAACAAAACAAAACAAAACTTAAAAATGTTTTTTTCACGGTGCCTGGGTGGCTCAGTCAATTGAACATCCAGCTCTTGATCTTAGGTCTTGATTTCAGGGTCGTGGTTTTGGGCCCCACCAGTGTGGAGCCTGCAAAAACAGAGACTATGAAATAGTATATGCTCAGTGTAATGTCACTTTTGTGAGAGATATATAGATAGAGATAGAGATATTTGCACAGCCTTAGAATAAGATTTTGAAAAGCCAGCTATTCAAATGTTCAGAAGAGGTATCTTTGAACAGCAGGATTGCGGGAGATACATGTTTCTTTCTTTAAACTTTTGCCTTTCAAATTTTACACCATAAATATCTATGACTTTTAAAATGAGACAAGAAAATAGTCTTCTCTTTAAAAATGATCTGTAATTGACTTTTTCTTTTTTGATTTTTTTTTTTTTTACATCTTAGCAGAAATCTGAGGGTAGATTCATAAAATCTTCTCTCCCCTATCGTTGCTTTCTCCCTTACAACTTCTTGCATTTTGACCATTTTTAGGAAACACTGATGAACATTATCATATAATCTAAAAAAATAAAATAAACACCTGTTCATAAAGTGGTTGCATGGACATACTCAAGATTTTAGGCCTTGAATAGCCTCTCTTCAAATATACTAAAAATTGACATGTCCAAATCTCCTAAGGATACTATGTGTTGAACGGAGAACTCAAATCTACAGTCTGGCCTCTACATGGATGTGTGACCCTGGACAAGTTGTCCAACTGCTCACAACCTCTGCTCCTTACTTGGGCCCTCCAGGGACTGCCTTTCCACTTCCCCTACTTCTGTTTGCAGAGACCCTGTGAGACTCAGAGGGTGGCCGAGAAGTCTCAGCAAGGCTGGTGGCATTTAGTCAAAGAGTTCTGTGTTAGTTTGCTGGGCTGTCATAACAAAGTACCACTGACTGGGTGACTTAAACAACAAAAATTTATTTTCAAACAGTTCGGGAGGGTAGAAGTCCTAGGTCAAGGGATGGTTTCTTCTAGGGCCCCTCTCTTTGGCTTGCGGATGGCCATCTTCTCCATGTGTCTTCACGTAGACTTCTCTTTGCCTCTTCTTATAAGTCATAATGGATTGGGGTCCGTCCATATGACCTCATTTTCCCTTACTTACTTCCTTAAAGGCTGTATCTCCAAATACAGTCCCATTCTGAGGTACTAGGGGTTAGGATTTCAACACATGAATTCTGGGGGGACACAATTCGGCCCCTAACAATTTCTCATCAAAGAAATGAACATAGTGAGTGGAAGGAATGGGTCTGATAGCAGTAAGAGTCCAATTAATGATATGGTATGGAACTACCTGCAAATTTCCCAAAATATAGGTAGAGTTCCATTTCCCTCACCCCCTTCTAGCAGGGCACTGCTTAACAAAGGTGCCCCCAGTGCGGGGGATCTTTTGTATATTATTCAACAAGCAAACCATTCAAGTCATCATGCTAGCTGCCAGCTCATAGTTCAATTTTAGCAGCACCCCCACTTGTATCCATTAAAGAGAGATTGTTTATGCACTTATTGGAATATTTTACCGCATTTTGCCCTTATTATGTCAAATAAGTGTGTAGAAAATGGGAAAATGACAGGCTGGAACTAGTGATTAGAAACGTACGTCTCATCACCTTACTACAATCGACACAAAAATGGGAACTATCATGTGGGCTGGGATCAGGGACTCTCTCAACTGAGAGTTCACTGAGTTTAAGCTGATGTGTATACATCTGCGAAGGAAAAAGAAAAAAAGCTAAAGAACATAGACTAAGTTCCAAAACCAAATGCTCAAAGACTGGACCCAAGAGACAAGGTATAACTTGGGATCGGAAAGTGCATGTTAGCTCTCAGAGAACGGAGTTGCCCGAGCGATATCTAAATATCTTGTGTAACCTTCACACATTTGACATTGGTATGCTTTTCCAGGAACTGTCTATAGGGAACTTTCCATAGAAAAAAGAGAATTCTATACTGGAACATGGGAACAAACAACTCTGGTGAGCATGATTTAAAAGTCCCTGGCCCCATCCCGGAAGCCTACTTTCTGCACCAGGGTCCTGAGTCCTCATCCCTCCCGCCCCAGACATTCATATTCCATAGATTCGGCTTTCGTGTTTCTTGAATATATTTCTTCCTTTCTACCCCTACTTTCTTAGCTCAGGTATTTATTACTCTGACTTAGAGAGACTCCTGAACGGGCTCCCTAACTCTGGTCTCTAACCTGTACACCTCCCATATTCCACTGCCAAATAACTCACTTGTTCAACTGATGTGTACCTTTGGAGGCCCTTCTATGGGCTAGACGTTATGCTGAGCACTGGAGATTCAACCTCAAACAAAGCAGGCACATACCCTGGAGGTAATGGTTTAGTTGGGGAGATAGCCAAATGCTAGAAACAAATCATTACAATCAACTAGCATTCTGAGTGCTTTGGTAGTAAAGAGCAGGTGCTACAAAGGCAGGAAGCTGGGAGACCCAAACTAGTGCAGTAAAATGGGGGGGGGAATGGTATTAAAAAAATGTTTACTGCTGTACATATTCTTTCTTGGGGGAGAATCAGCAAAGAAGAAGGGGGTGAAACAAGAGTGGACAGATTTCTATGAGGTAATCAATAGAAGTGAGGCTAAGATGTCTATTAGACATCAGAATAAAAACATCAAAATGGCAAGTGGATGTGTGAACCCAGAGTCCAGGATCTGGGATGGAGATAGAGAATGGGGTGGGGAGGGTGGCACTATTTGAAGGCGTAGGATTGGATAAGATCAGCGAGGGAGAGGAGAAGGGAGAGGGGCAAGAGACAAGTACTGAGCCTATGTAGATACAGTATTAGAGGTCAGAAAGAAGAGGAACCAGCAAAATGGATGGAGAAGGAACAGTCATTGAGGTAAGAGGCAAAGCAGGAACATGAGGAGTCACAGAGCAGTAGAAAAGAAAGGATTTCAGAAATGAGGGAATGAAGTCTTTCCAACAAATGGCGCTGGGAAAACTGACAAAACACACAAAAAATATGAAGTTGGACCCTTGTCTTACACCACGTATCAAAATCAACTCAAAAATGGATCAAAGAGCTAGACTAAAACTACAAAACTCTCAGAAGAAAACACGGGAAAAAAGCTTCATGACATTGGTTTAGGCGGCGAGCTCTTGGATAGGACACAGGCAACAACAACAACAAAATAGGTCAATTGGACTACATCAACATTTTAAACTTCTGTGCATGAAAGAACACAATGAACAGAGTGAAAAGGCAACCTAAGGAATGTGAGAAAATATTTGCAAATCATATATCTGATAAGAGGTTAATGTCCAGGATATATAGAAGGGGCAAAAAAAAAAAAATCCAGAATATATAAGGAAGTCATACAAGTCAACAACAATGGGTACAGAGTTTCAGTTTTGCAAGACAAAAAGAGCTCTGGAGATTGGTTGCACGATGTGAATGTACTTAACACAACGGAACAGTACATTTTAGAAGGGTTAAGGTGACAAATTGTGTATTATGTGTATTTCACCAACATTTAAAAATTTTTTTGAAAAGTAAAAAAAAAGGTAAAAAAGGAAAAAATTTAATTTTTTTTTTAAAGTAGTGCCTTTTGCTGACAGGTTAAATAACTGTGTGTAGTGAGATATGGCACTGGAGACTTGTTAAAGCCATTTCAGTAGAATGAGCTACAGAAGCCAATGGAAATGTAGGTAGGAGAGAGACTGGGGGGTGAGGAAATAGCACTAGGGAAGATACATAATGCTTTCAAACTTTTTAGCTTTGAACAGGAGCACAGAGACGAGGCTGCAGCTGGGGGAGATGTGGGGTCAAGGCTGGCAGAGAGAAGATGAGCAAGGTTGAAGAATGTTCGCCGGGAACTGGGGGACTGTCCGGGGGTGTCGGGTGGCCGTTTGGGATCTGCAGTCTTCTAGGTGAAATGAGCCCCATTGGCATGGTTGTGACTTTTTCTCTAGTAGCTCAGGGGGCAGGTGCGGGGTTAGTGACTTTAACCTGGCTTTACCCACGTTGTGTTTGTTTTCTAGGCAATTTTGCTGTGAACGTAAAATTGCTTGAAAAAATAAAGTCCTTTTTTTTTTTAAGATTCTATTTATTTATTTGACAGAGAGAGAGACAGCGAGAGAGGGTACGCAAGCAGGGGGAGTGGGAGAGGGAGAAGCAGGCTTCCCTCTGAGCAGGGAGCCCGATGCGGGGCTCGATCCCAGGACCCTGGGATCACGACCTGAGCCAAACGCAGATGCTTAACGACTGAGCCACCCAGGCACCCCTAGTCTTTTTTTTTTTTTTTTTTTTAATCACTCTGAAAGGCTGTGTGGTGCATGAATGGGACAGGGACAACCCTGGAGAAAGGAGGCCCAGACAAGAGCCTGTTGTTGCCACTTGCTGAGACAGGGAAGCGCACGGTGAGTTCAGTTTGGGAGGGCATGGGAAGTCTGAGTTTCCCAGAGCTGCAGGGAGTCCATGTCCAGTACTTTATCCACAGAAGCATGAAGCACAGAAAATGCCCCTCACTGTGTACCCTTGTAGCTCTGTAAGCACGCTCATCACAGCCAAGGCCAGCTCAAGCCTGTCTGCATGAGTCATGTCGCATGATGGCTGAGCTCATGGACTCCAGGGCCAAACTTCCCAGTTTGAATCTTAGCTCTGCCACTTACCAGCTTGAACAAGTTATTTAACCCTTGTGCCTCAGTTTCCTTATCTGTAAAATGAAGAGTATAGTAGTAACTATCTCATGAGGTTGCTGTAGACAAGGTGAGTCAGTATATATATAGCAGTTAGGAGAGTCATGAATCATAAACACTGGAGGACCATTTGCTACCAATATCGTGAATACTCATATCTTGAAGAAAATTTGGCAGAGAGGGAATGAATATATTTATTCATCCATTCCATTGTTCATTCATTCAACAAATGCTGACAGGGTCTCCACTACTAGCACCTGGAGATAAATCATACCCTAATTGTGTTCTCAAGAAGCTTAGACTAATAGAGATTAAGACATGCAGAATTTTAAATTTTCAAACTCAACGTGATGAGCAACTTAAAATAATTGATAACCAAAAAATTGATAACAAATGTTATTATTGGGAATATATTCATCACTAGGAAAAAAAAACCTATAAATGCTTCTCTTTTTTTTTTTCTTTTTTTTTTTTTTTAAGATTTTGTTTATTTGACAGAGAGAGACACAGCGAGAGAGGGAACGCAAGCAGGGGGAGTGGGAGAGGGAGAAGCAGGCTTCCCGCTGAGCAGGGAGCCCGATGCGGGGCTCGATCCCAGGACCCTGGGATCATGACCTGAGCCGAAGGCAGACGCTTAACGACTGAGCCATCCAGGCGCCCCTACAAAGGCTTTTCTTTTCAAGTCAAATTCATGGGGCACCTGCGTGGAGCAGTTGGTTAAGCACCTGACTCTTGGTTTCAGCTCAGGTTGTGATCTTGGGATCATGAGATTGAGCCCTGTGTTGGGCCCCATGTTCAGTGTGGAGTCAGCTTAGGATTCCCTCTCCCTCTGCTCTTCCCGCTCATGCTTACATCTTTTTCTAACATAAATAAATAAATTTTTTTAAAGACTTATAATTAAAGTCAAAGTCATGTGTTTATCTTGGTTTGTATATATAATTCTTCCTTTTACGTGTCTGCCTTTAGGCAATATATTTTGCTTCAAATATGTTATATATATACATGAGTGTGCATATGTACATACATACATATATATATACGCAAAGTATAGGTACAAATACATCATCTTGTTTTGCTTTTAAAAAGTGAAAGTGTTTAAAGAATGATAGTCAATGCTAGAGAACCAGGCATCCTGTAAAACCAGTTGTATGCTCAGCCACATAAGCAATGATGTGGTGTGGTGGTTAGGAGCACAGGGTCTGGAATAAGACTTCCTGAGTTAAATCCCAGTTCTCCCACTTACTAGTTGTGTGACTTTGTGCAAATGAGGCCTCAGTTTTCTCTTTTGTAAAATGAGAATATAATAGACCTTATAGAGTTGTTGTGTGGCTTAAATGAGTTAATAAATATGAAGCACTTAGAATAGTAAGAACCTAGGGGCACCTGGGTGGCTCAGTCGTTAAGTGTCTGCCTTCGGCTCAGGTCATGACCCCAAGGTCCTGGGATCATGACCCCAAGGACCTGGGATTGAGCCCCGCATTGGGCTCCCTCCTCAGTGGAAAGCCTGTTTCTCCCTCTCCTTCTGCCCCCTCCCCCCCTACCGTTCGTGCTCCCGTGCGGCGCTCTCTCTCTCTCTCTCTCTCAAATAAAATATTTTTTTAAAAAAAGAGTAGTAAGAACCTAAAGTATTAGCTATTATTCTCATGGAGAAATGTTCCACCAAAATTTTTGTACTTAACTCATTTTGTGCTTATTTATTCTTAAGCCCAATTTAGCATTTGAGTGATTTTACTAAACTCTGTAATATGCATCCTTAGCAAAGAGAAATGGCAGATTTACATGAGATAAGTTGATCCAGGCAGCCCTCATTATATAAGGGCTCTTAGGGAATGTTAACCCCAGGGTGTTGCCAGTCACTAGTCTGCGGCTTGAACCTGCCACCAGAGGGCGCCAACAATGGTTTCTGACAAAGCTGTGCAAAGGCGAATGTTGGGGAAGGCAGAAACAGGTCAATTTATACCTGAATTACTTCTGGGTCTACTCCAGTCGGATTAAAACGGGATTTTTCTTTACATTTAAAGATCCAATTTTGGCAATTTAGGACCCCCTATCTTGGAGAACTTTCTGATTTAAATGATTGATAATATCTGTTTGAGTTTTAAGCCACACACTCCACACCTTTTCCTGAGAGTCATACTGCCTCCTGACTTATAGAGCTTGTTGCAAGTCTCTTCCTCCCTCATAGACAAGGTGAGCTGGGTTCACAAGCCACCAAGGGTGGGCCCTGCCAACTCTGCAAGGAGAGTTAGCGTGTCCGTGCTGCACCTCTTTTCCCACAGTGCCGGAGGAGATACTGTGTTTGAATTACCATCCACATTACTCCATATTACTCAGGATATGTAAAAATATCTTTAAGTGTGCATCTTACTTGTATCTAATAATTGCATTGCATACCCTGCTGAGTTGCTCTTCAAATCTATGTCTTTGTGGTTAAGACTGTGGTTCCCCATTTATAGCCTCCTTTGTAAAAAATTATCTTTTGTAATTTCCCACAGTCTCTGTTTTTAATTAATCCATTTAAAACCCATTTCAAAGAAAATAGATGCATTTTTGTATTTCAGTTTTATTCATTTGTACATAGGCCGGTATTTTCATCTTTTTGGCAGCTCTGTAAAAACATTTTAGATCCATTTGTTATATGTTATTATCCACACCGTATCATTTCGCATTTTAAAAAATTAACTATTATTCAATGACACACTGAATTCATTGTATTGTTTGGGAAATCATTTGAGGAATATGTAACTATTATACCCCTGAAGGGAATAGAAATTTAGATATTTTAGTTGCACAAAATTTGTTCTGGTTCACTCTCTGTAAGAGCTCAAGGCTGAACGGTTTCTGAGGCCTACTTAACTGGCTCCATTTCTCTCTGGCTTGTCTCCTGCTTCATTGTTTCCTGTCTTCCTTGCTCAGTCTCTCTGACCTCTGCACCAGGCCTTGAACATGCAGGGCACACCATCTCTTGGGGCTTCCTTTCTTGCTCTTTCCCCAGATATCACTCCCCACCTCAAATAGCAGCCCCTTTGCTGAATTCTCCCCTGACCACCCTGTATGCTATGAAATATCTCCAGCATACCGGATCCCCCATCCCCTGCTATCTTTTCCCACAACATTTATCACTTCTGTTACGCTGTATCATTTTCCTTCCTTTTTATGTATTGTCTGTCTCCCCCTCCTGGAACAGAAGCTCCAGAAGAGCAAGGATTGTTGTCTGTTTTGTCCTGTTTAGACATCTATGGGGCCTAGAACAATGCCTGGTATATGTGGTGTTCAGTAAGTATTTTTTAAACTAACAGAAAGATATTAAGAATATAAAAATGTCCTGAGTCGTCTCTCAATCATTTATATTACAAGGACTGCATCTATCGTCCATGCACATGTTTAGCTGAATGAGGTTGCATCTGGTTATTTGCCTTAAATGGTGCTTAGATTTTGAAACAAAGAATAACTAGAGCTTCAGCCTCAAACCATTCCCCTTCTAACATGATCATGCAAGTCATATCTTCTGGGGGAAAAAAATCCCTCATCCAGAACCTGAGGATCCCCCGATCCCTGAAATTCCCACATAATGTTTTCCATTCTTGTGCAGAGTGTATCTGTCAGGCTGTGGCTCTTCTCCATCACCCCTAAGCCTGCCCCTGAGCTCCTCCCAAAGTACATGCAGCATGCCCACAATGGGGACGAGGACAGAGGGAGGCTGCAAAGCCTCTATTAATCTAAAAATCACATGCATTTTCTCTGTGCATTTCTATAATACAACCAAGAGAAATCTCTCTTTCAGTGCCCCATAGCAAGTAAAAGAATGATGACTGTCTGTCACCATGGCCCCCAATTTCTTCCTTGGAGAGTAATAAAAAATAACCAGATGACATCAAAAGTACGAACCATAGGGGGAAAAAAATGATAGCTTGGACTTCACTAAAATTAATAACTTCTGCTCTTCAAAAGACACCATTAGGAAAATAAAGATAAATCACAGGCCAGGAGAAAATACTTGCAAATCATATAGCTGAAATGACTTGTATCCAGAGCATATTTTTTTTAAGTCTTACAACTCAGTAAGATGACAAACAACCCAATTTAAAAACAAATGGGAGGGACGCCTGGGTTGCGCAGTCCATTAAGCGACTGACTCTTGGCTTCAGCTCAGGTGGTGATCTCAGGTTCATGAGATCAAGCCCCATGTGGAGCTCCACGCTCAGGGCAGAGTCTGCTTCAGATTCTTTCTCCCCCTCTGCCCCTCCCCCCAAAAATAAACAAACAAATCTTTAAAAATTTTTAAAAACAAATGGGAAAAGATGTAAATAGATATCCCACCAAAGAAAATATATGGGTAGCAAACAAACACATGAAAAGATGTTCAATATTACTGTCCTTAAGAAAATGGAAATCAAAACCATAATGAGATACCACCACACCCCCCAACAGAAAGGCTATAATTAAAAAATCAGATAGTATGTGTTGGTGAGGATGTGAAGAAACCCTCAGATACTGCTAATGGGAATGTAAAAAGGTACAGCCACTTTGGAAAACAATTTGACAGTTTCTTAAAAAGTTAAACACATACTTAGCATATGACCCAGCAATTACACTCCCAGGTATCCACCCAAGGGAAGGGAAAACTTATGTCCACATGAAGACTCTCATAAGCAAATGCCCATCTGGCCACAAACTAGAACCTTAAATGTCCATCATCTGGTGAACGGATAAGCAAAATGATACCACTCACAGTGGAATGAGGGCCAGCTTCAGGGGGATCCAGCCAGTGCATTTGAACACACCTCACACTTAGAAGGGCCTCACACTTAGGGTTCAATACTCTATGGTCGCTGTCTTGAAATTCTTAGTAAATTTATCCTTGAATTTGTGTTTGGTCAGTGAAGTCCAATGGGACATGCTTCAGATCTAGGTACCTAGCACATGTTAGCAGAGAGGTAATGCAACCCTTGGGGGTCACCTGTCACCATAGGCTGGGGCAGTGGGCCCATGCAAAAGAGAGATGCCTGCCTCAGCGTGCCCACCCCTCACCAAGCCGCAGCACGTTGGTCCAGTGGTTGATGGGAAAGGCAAGCCAGCCACTAGTGGGCCATGCGCACACAGGGACACAGTGAGTATCCCCACGCCTGAGGTAACACCGCACAACACTAAATAGCAAATAAAAAACACCATGACAGGCAGAGAAAGAGACTGCAGAAGAGGGGAAAGCTGCACACTTTAATACCTTTAATGGCACTTTTCCTGCTTTTGCAACAAGGGACCTGCCATTTTCATTTTGCACTGGGCCACAAATTATGTAGCCGGTCCTGGAAGGAATACTACGCAGTAATAAAGAGGAACAAAGTAACGATTACGCAACAACATGAACCGCATGGACATTCTGCTTGATAAAAGAAACCAGGCACCAAAGACTACATATTGCATGAGTCCGTTTACCTATTTCTGGGGTGGGGAGCAGAACTATAGAGGCAGAACGCAGTTCGGCGGGGATCTGGAGCTGGGCAGTGGGAGCAGAGACTGAGGCAAATTGGCCCAAGGGAACTTTCACAGTAATGGAAATAGTCTAAAGCTGGTTTGTAGTGATGGTTTGAATGTATACATGTACTAAAACCCATTGAACTGTGCGCTTAAGATGGGTAAATTTTATGGTATTCCAATTACATCTCAATAAAGTTTTTTAAAAAAGAATCTGAAGTCCTCACCCTTATTTCCTAGAACTCACCCACACATCTTGTAATGGCTGCTGGTTAGGCCAGCAGAGACTCAGCTGCATGGCACAAGGACCCCTTGGCCTACGCCCAAGGAAACACTATTAGCCCTGAGGCTGAGAGCACCGGGGCACCTTCTGCCGAGAGGCGGAACAGTGCAGGTGCTGCCCGGGCAGCACATGGTATTGAAGTTTTTTGAGCAGCTGAGGAAGACTGGAGCTCTACAGGCCAGTCCGTCTTTATGGACCGGCAGGTTTTGTGATATTGTAATAAAAAAGAATCAAGAACAATCTTACTATGATAGGCAGAATTCTAAGACGGCCTCCGTGGATCCTAGTCCCTCATGGTCATGCCCTGTACAACCTCCTTCCCTTGACTGGAAGCAGGCTCTGTGACTTTCTTCTAGCTAATAGAATATGACAAAGACGAAGATATTTTGCAGATGCAATTAGGGTTCCATACCAGCTGATTCTGAGTTCGTCAAAAGGGAGGTTATCGAGGATGGGCCTGACTTAATCAGGTGAGAGCCCTTCCTAAGGTCAAGGATCCTCCTTGCAGGCTTGATAAAGTAAGCTGCCATGTTGAGGAAATCCATGTACCAAAGAACTGTGGGTGGCTTCTAGGATCTGAAGGCAGCCTTCAGCTGAAAGCCAGCAAAATGCTGGAGTCCTCAGAAAGCTGTAAGGAAATAAATTTTGCCAGTAACCTAGATGAGCTTAGAAGCAGACACTTCTCCAGCCAACACCTCGATTGCAGCCTCATGAGATCCTCAGCAGCGGGACCTCCCAACCCACTGAAACTGGGAAATAATAAATATCTGTCGTTTTAAACTCTTGTTTATGGTAATTCATTAGACAAGAGAAAGTTACACACTTGACTATACACTTGAGAACTATACACTTTGTGTGATGCCACACAAAGGAGGCATCTCTAACTTTGTCCAACCCTAAGACAGATGAGTACATATAATAAAAGCATCTGAGCTGCTGTGCTCATGGAGTATACTACGCATGTGGCAACTGTGTTCACTGAACTGAAAATCAGCATCCATAGTCCGAAGGCTGCAAATGACCTTATAGGGAAATGGGCCTGGGTCTGAAATCATTTTTATCCCACGAACATCAGAATAGGTGGTTAAAGATGGGAAGATATGTGAAGGAGCCTAGAACAATATCTGGTGCTCAATAAATGTGACTTTATTCTTTACCTATATGAAGACTCCCCCTCTCTGCCTAACCCAAAATGTGAGTGTGCATTTTAACAGTGGTCTTCTAAAGACAACAGATCCAGCCTCATTTTCGTATCTGGGATAAGAGGACTCTGTAGGAGGCCAGGAAAGGATGTATCATAAACCAGTGACTCCCTGAAGCTCTTATTACACCATCGTATTGGGCCCGATTGCACCATTAAATGGGCTCTGTCATATGCAGGTGAGCTCACTTGCACTGTCCACTCCTACGTTAAACAGCAATAAGTGACCAAGAGCTGCTAGCTGCAGCTCAAACTTGTGACAAAGGTGAATTCTAAATCCTTTTCTCCAGCACAACCAAAGGGGTGATAAGACAGCTCCTTGAAGAAGCTATTCTCCCAGAGAACCACCAGGGGGAGTCATGCTATCAAAGAAGACATCTCTCAGTGTGCTGTACTACGGGCATTTTTATTCATCCGCCTTCCAGGTAGACCCAGGCACAGGGACCATGACTTATTTATCTTTGCAGCTTCCTGATTGATCCCGGGGTCTGGCAAAAACAAATGTCACCTGAATTAAAATGAAACTTAATTACACCTTAATTCTCATCACTGCAAATTTATGAAATAGATACTTCCTAAAGGAGTTTCAAGGTTTTATAAATATTAGAGATGGCTTTTCTCAAAGGTCCCATCTAAGCTAAGGTACAAATTTATTCCCAAAGTTCCCCCATGATAACTCTCGATTTTAAAGTATAATCCACGTGGCCATCATTCTTTATTTCCCTGGGATGTGTTCCTCGTTGAAAGGAATTCCACCGATAAGATCTTGAAAGATGACTGTATGATAAGATCTGGGACCCGTGCACAGAAGGGACAACGGGGGAACCAAGATCAGATGGGAAAAAATGATCTGTTCCATCACAGAGTGGGTGGACGGTCTTGTCAGGGACATTGTGGAGGACAGCGATGGCATGTTAGAGCAGATGATCACCAGGGCTTCAGCCAGCACTCCAACTTTGGAACTCCAAGAAATCAAAGGTATTCTCATCCAAGATACTGGTTAACTGCCAAAGACCCCGAAATGTCTCCCTGGGAAACGTTGTGTTTCCCCACATACTGGGAGAGCGCCCCTTGTTAATTACAATGATCTTGCCTGGATGACATCAAGAGATAAGTGCCTGCTTAGTGAAATAAAGTCTTACTAACTAGGGAGCTGTTAAAAGTGGACACGAAGTGGACATAAAAGCCAGAAGACACGGGCCCTGGGGGGATCTGAAGTCCTTTGTGCTTAACTTAGGTGTTTTAAATTATCTGGAATCTTGTTTGGATGGGCACATCTAGGAGTGTACTCATAAATCATCGTGGAAACTGTAAAAATGTAAAAGAAATCCACAACAGGAGTATCATGCACGGTTTGCTGAGAATCCTCACCTGGTGAACTAGCTGATGGCTTGTTAATTACTTTATTTAATGTGCCATGGTTACCTAATCACCTACTTCTGCTATTCCAGCCTTGCTTTTTCAGATTTATATTGAATTAATTACACCTGCTATTTCAAATAGAAAACTCATTTACTTTACAAATGAATGATGAATAAGTGTATTCTAGGCTCATTTCCATACCTAAGAGAGGGAACAATTCCTCCCTGGATTAGAAACGGGAGAGGACAGGATGTTCACAGAATGGAGTCCTAGAGGGTACGTGCTCCCTCCCAGGATGACACATCTCCTTTGTCAAGATCTACGCACACATCCTAATCTGGGAAAGGCCTGACTTCACTTTTTTTTTTTTTAAGATTTTATTTATTTATTTGAGAGAGAGAGAGCACAAGCAGGGGGCAGGGGCAGAGGGAGAAGCAGACTCCCCACTGAGCAGGGAGCCTGCCGCAGGGCTCCATCCCAGGACCCTGAGATCATGACCTGAGCCAAAGGCAGACGCCTAACCAACTGAGCCACGCAGGGGCCCCAGGCCTGTCTTCACTTTTGAGCATATCATTTGTGTATAAACAACTTAGGAGATGGTGATGTGGCTTAACAGCGTGTAATCCAGAGAAAATGTGAAATAAAACATATACTTGAATTTAAATTTGAGCCATCTTTTAAAATATGCATTATCTTCTTCCTGTCATTGACTCAGGACTGGCTTCAGAATAGAAACATTGCAAGAGGAAACTCAACCTCTTGGACTTTAGGGAGTTAAAGTGTTGGGAAAGGCCTGGATAGAAAGGGGGTGTTCTAACAGAATTAGGTGGACCGTTCTGGATGCCCAGCTTAGGGGAAGTTCTAAGATCAGCAGATACTTGAAATTCACTTGAACCAGCTCCCACTCCCCTTTGCTTCCCTGGAAAGAACTTCAATGCTCTGACACCAGCATCTCTTTATCTATAGGGCCATCTGGGGATTACCTGCCTTCACAGTCAACATAGATTCTTGGAGTCTGGACCTTCACAGCTCCCCTCCATGGGATTTAGGACTAATGCAATGTTGGCATTTGTCTGCAGAGGCTTTTCATCCTGCTCACTGGGGAAGATATGCATCTTCATGCCCAAGATATCAGAAATGTCCAGCTCCATCTGGGACCTCCAGTGATTATGAGTTTCTGCTTTGTCTCTAATTAGCAATTCTAAAGTTTTCAAATTTGCCCAAAGGCACTTACATGGAACAGGCAGTGGCCCCAACAGGAGTCAGCCGGCTTTATGCCGTTGACCAGAGCCATCCTGCGTCCCTAGGAGAAACTGCCTGACACAACTCCTGTCTTATTTTATGTTATATTATGTTTTGTTCTCTTTCTTCCTCCTTCACGTCCCATTCAGTGTCTGTCCACCACCAAAGTATGTCTCTTTCAGACATCCCCAAACCAAATCAAGGGACTGGCAGCACCCTCCAGAACAAGCTAACCAAATACAGCAGCGTCTTTTCTTCTACAATCCCAACAGGTATTTTTGGTTTTTGAAATCTAATGTTGACTTCCAAGGCCAGAGAAAGTAGGGATTGGAAAGGAACACTTTTTTTTTAAGTAGGCTCCACACCCAGCATGCAGCCCAACGCAGGGCTTGAACTCAGGACCCTGAGATCAAGACCTGAGCTGAGATCGAGAGTCGGATGCTCAACCGATTGAGCCACCCAGATGCCCCAGAAAGGAGCAATTCTTATATGCCGAGGAGCAGCACAATATAATTGCATGATATAACTGGATTCAAATCGCAGCCCTATCACTTCCCAGCTTGTGCTCTAGCACATTTCCGTGCTTACTCCTCAAGCCGCAGTGTCTTCATTAGCAAGAGGAGCTGATAATACAAACAGACCACTCCTCCTTCACAGGGTTGTGGGGAGGATCAAATCAGGAAGTGCTGGGCTCTGTAAAAAGACTAGACTGGGGGGACAGGGGGGTTGCATGGGGGACAGAGACTGGCTTGGGTCCGTGTGGATGACCCCTGCACCCCCAGAGCCTAGAGGAGAGCTGGGCACATAGCACAGCCAACATTCGTAGAGCATTACCTGGTGCAGGGCTCTGTGCTAAGACATTAACTCACATAAGCTTCACTACTCTATGAGCAAGGACTATTATTATTCCCATTTTATAGACGATGAAACCGAGATACTGGAAAGTTAAGTAATTTACTCAAGATCATACAGTTGGTAAGTAGCAAAGTAGGGATTTAGATCCAGCACACTAGATCCCTCTTTCTTGTTTTATTTTTCTCCATAGCATATTTCATCATCCGATATTACATGTATGTGTGTGCACATGTGTATACATACCTGTATGTATATTTATATTATATATTAAATACCTATTTTTTTTTTATCATCTATCTCTCTCACTAGGATTTAAATTCCATAACAGGAACTTAGGGGGCACCTGGGTGGCTCAGTCAGTTAAGCGTCTGCCTTTAGCTCAGGGTCCTGGGATCAAGCCCCACATCTGCCTCCCTGCTCAGCAGGGAGCTTGCTTCTCCCTCTCCCACTCCCCCTGCTTGTGCGCTTGCTCTCTCTCTCAAATAAATAAATACATCTTTAAAAATAAAAATAAAAAATAAATTCCGTAATAGGAACTTTTGCCTGTTTTCGTTGCATTTATATCTCCAATGCCTGTGACAGTGCCTAGCACATAGTAAGTGCTCAGTTAATGGTTAATGAATGAAAATTAAAGAATCTAGCTCCAAAGCTTACACTCTTAACCACTGTATCATACTACGTCTCTATGAATGGCCATTCTTTTTACACTATTTAAATGTAAACTGTACAAATGTAAGGGATTGTTACATTGTTAAATGTTTTCTTTTTGACCCAAACCATTGTGTTCTGTTCTGCTCCAGTTAGCTCCATTTCCTCTGTCGCCAGCACAACTGTGTCCTTCCCATTGCAGAGCCTTTACTCATGCAGTCCCTTCTACCTGGAATGCCTTCCCTCCTCCCCAGCACCCATTCAAACCCTACCTACCCATCCCTCAAAGTCAACTCAAACCCCATGCATGCCAGTCTTCTCCAATCCTCCAGCGCACACATGTCCATCTCGCCTCTGAATTGTGCAAAATTACAGATGAACTTAATTTGGTATTTAATTTTTTAAATCAAGTAGAGTCTCCTTACTTGATGGCAGATTCCTGGGGGGTGGGTGGCTGGGAACAGAGATGATGTCTTTCCTGACTCTGAACCCCGCACAGAGGGTAGCAAGGACCAGGCACATGTTAGGTGTTCAGTGACCACCACTTACAGGGAAAAGATCAACTGCTCAGCTCACCTTCCTGGCCTGGTAGTGCTAGAACATGGGGACTGACCTACCTGGAATGAAAAGAAACAAGTAGCGGGCCATCTATGTCATCCACTAAATGTTCATTTTAGCTATGATCTATAAGGTGTCCGGGCACAGAATATGATTACTAAGATAAGTGGCCTGAAACAAACTACCCACCCCTATTCGTTGCTATGGTGAGCGCTACCAAAGGCGACAACAGCACAGATCCACTGGGTTTTGAGAGGACAAAACACGACACCGAGTGCAGAATCACTTTGCCCACCTCTTCCTCAAACATTCGGGTCTTGTTTTGAAAACCCGTATAATCTGACTTGACTTCAAAGGAAAGCTGTGGGAGAAAATTCAGCACTACTCTGATTCTTGTGCATTCAAATGCTGTGAAGTCAGAGCTTCGGAGGCAAAGGAGAAACCCAGGACCAGCTTCCAGAATGCAGCAGGTACAGTCACACTGGGCCCCGTCCTCAGAAGGGGCCACACTTCATCTAATCCTGTGGACCTTACTTCACGTCACCTCGTTCTGCTCCTTTCAGTCTCTGGTTCTTTGTTTACACTGCTTCCTCTGTATTGAACATTATCCTCTACCCTATGTCTCCTTCCCCCCAAAATATATCCCTTGCTTTTGCCTACCCAACTCCTATGCATCCCTTCAACCTCCACTCAAATATCACTTCCTCTGGGAAGTCTTCCCAGATCCCCCAAGCCAGCTTGAACCTCCCTGTTATACACCCTCGAAGCAACCAAGCGTTTCCTTCATAGCCATTCTCAGTTTGTGATAAACCACCATTTGAGTCATTCTTTGACTCGTGTCTGTTCTCCCCCCGGGTTTTATTTGTTTTTTTTTTAAGATTTTTTTTATTTATTTATTTGACACAGAGAGAGCAAGTGAGAGAGAGAGAGAGAGACAGAGAGCAAGCACAAGCAGAGGGAGTGGGAGAGGGGGAAGCAGGCTTCCCGAGGAGCAGGGAGCCTGATGCAGGGCTCGATCCCAGGACCCTGGGATCATGACCTGAGCCAAAGGCAGGCACTTTAACGACTGAGCCACCCAGGCGCCCCCTCCCCTGGGTTTACATATCCAAGAAGTCAGGTATTGCGCCTGCTTTTGCTGCCCGTTGTATTCCCAGGGCTTAGTGAGGGGCCTGACCACAGGACATACATAGCCAACACTCACTGAATGAATGGCATGGGTGGATGCTGCTATGGCTGAGGTCTGTGTCCCCCCAAAACTCATATGTTGAAAGCCTACCCCTCGATGTGGTGTCAGTAGGAGATGGGGCCTTTGGGAGGTGATCAGGTCATGAAGGCAGAACCCTCATGAATGCAATTAATGCTCTTAGAAAAAAGACCACAGAGTGTTCCCTTGCTCCTTTTACCACATGAGCATACAGCAAGAAGGTGGCCATCTCTGAACCAGAACGCAGACACTTGCCGGGCACTGAGTGGGTAAGTAACTGTGGTGCGTACACACAGTGGAATAGTATTCAGCCATAAGAAGGAACGAAGCGCTAACATGTGCTACAACATGGAGGAACCCTGAACACATTATGCTGTGAGAGAAGTCGGTTGCAAAAGACTGCATATTATACAATTCCATGTCTATGAGGTCTCCAAAATAGACAAATCTATAAAAACAGAAAGTGAATTAGTTGTTGCCTAGGGCAGTGGGGACAGGGAACTGGGAGGAAATAGGGAGTGACTGCTAATGGATAAGGGAGTTCTTTCTAAGGTAAGGAAAATAGTCTAATATTGATTGTGGTGGCGACTGCACAACTCTTGAATACACTAACAAACCCCAAATTGTACACTTGAAGTAGGTGAATGATTTAGTATGTGAATTGTATCTCAATAATGGCCACAAAACTCTTTGACACTCCTTCCATGGAAAAGTGAGATGTTCTCTCCCTTTGAATCTGGGTGGACTGGTGACTCCTTTGGCTGATAGGGTGTCACAGAAGGGAGGCTCTGTGACTTCCGGAGCTAGATAGAAGGCGATTGATTGTGTGCTGGAGCCACTGTGTAAGGAGTTCAGCCACATTGAGGCCACCATGCTGGAGCCCAAGCCACGTGGAGAGGCAGGCTGTCCTTCCAGTCATTCCAGGCATCAGACATGTGAATGAATGAGCCTCCAGATGATTCCAGCCCCCAGCCGAGAGTCACCCAGTCTTCACCTGTTCCCTGCTGAGACCCTCCCAGGACATGATGGAACAGACACAGACCATGCCTGCTGTGTCTGTCCCAATTCCTGATCCACTGAATCATAAAATGGTGGTTGTTTTATTTTTTTTTTAAAGATTTTATTTATTTATTTGACAGAGAGAGACACAGCAAGAGAGGGAACACAAGCAGGGGGAGTGGCAGAGGGAGAAGCAGGCTTCCCGCGGAGCAGGGAGCCCTATGGGGGGCTCGATCTCAGGACCTTGGGATCATGACCTGAGCTGAAGGCAGACACTTAACGACTGAGCCACCCAGGCGCTCCATGGTGGTTGTTTTAAACTACTAAGTTTGGGAGTGTTTTGTTAGGTAGCAATAGTCACCAGAACAGATGCTGAAAGGTAAACTGTATTGATCTAAGGTTTTGAGCAAAATAGAAATCATTCTGAATCCCTGACATCACATGAACTCAATTTTTTGGTAAATAAAGTCCCTTAATTTTATTTTATTTTTATTCCTGTATAGCTAACATACAGTGTTATATTAGTTCCAGGTGTACAATATAGTGATTCAATAATTCCACACATCACCCAGTGCTCATCACGACAAGCGCACTCCTTAATCCCCAACACCCACTTAACCCATCCCCCACTCACCTCCCCTCTGGTAACCATTAGTTTGTTCTCTATAGTAAAGAGTCTGGTTTTTTGGTTTGTCTCTTTTTTCCTTTGTTCATTTGTTTTGTTTCTTAGATTCCACATATTCCACATATGAGCGAAATCATGCGGTATTTGTCTTTCTCGGACTTATTTCACTTAGCATTACACTCTCTATCTCTAACCATGTTGCTGTAAATGGCATGATTTTATTCTTTTTTATGGCTAATATTCCATCGCATGTATACACCACCATCTTCTCATGAACTCAATTTTACCCTGGCTTTCAGCCGATCTCACGTCCATGGTGCCCAGTTCCACGCAGGCCAAGGCAAAACTGTGAGCCACACATCATCCCTGATAGTAGACAAGCACCACTGAGTTCCCAGGAACCAGGCAGGTTACCAGATTCCTTGTAACTCCTGAGTCCCGTCGGGAAATAGATAATAAAAAGGATAATTTGGGGAAGGTTCAAAGGGATTGGAGGGGGTGGAGGAGAGCGGGGGAGGGGTCTGCATTCTACGGGCACCTGGTGGATAGAAGCCAGAAATGTTGCTAAACATCCTGCAATGCCCAGGACAGATCGCACAACAAAGAATCCAGCCCAAAACATCAATAGTGCCAGGCTGAGGAACCCTGCTATAGGTTGTCCTTGGAAGAGCCCTGGTAATGGGGTCATGCAAGTTGGCTTCCAGTCCCTGCTTTGCTGCCATCAGCTTTACGTAATGGACCCGTGACACAACTTCCCTGAGCCTCTTTCACATCTGTCAAATTAGAACCTTGATAACATAGGACCTTGCTTTTTTATGCAAAGGATGTATTCTTGAATACTTGATATGATTTAAGCCTTGAATAATTCAAAACCAATCCTTAAACATAGTGGCGGGTAGTTCTGTTTACCAGCTCAACCCAGGCAGCCATGGGGCATTAGCATAAACACCACTGGTAATCCCATCTGCCAGCCATCTTTGAAATTCTGGGATTCCTGATAGATTTTTACACTTGAGAGAATCACATTAATTTCATGAATAAAGTAAGATTTTATTAATATTTTATATCATGCTTTCTCAAATTCCCATAAAATGCAATGCCCCTGCATCTGCCCTCCCCTGCCCACTGGGGTTGTTGGAAGGGAGGGTCAGGCAAGGTTTTTAAGCCACAGAGCCCTGCACCCCTGGAAGGGATGCTTGCTGCTCTTGGTAGATCTACCATACCAGGGACTTCTCTGCCCTCTCTCCCTAACCTCCAAGCCATCTCATTTCCGTGGGGCATCCTCCATGGCAGCTAATCTAATGGGCTAAATCAGCATTTGCTTCAGCTTTCTGAGCCCATGCCTCTTTGTATAAACAAAAATACAATGACTTCCCTTCTTCAAAGATCCTATAGGGGCACTTGAGTGGCTCAGTCGGTTAAGCATCCAACTCTTGATGTCAGCTCAGATCTCAATCTCATGGTTGTGAGTTTGAGCCCTGCATTAGGCTCCATGCTGGGTATGGAACCTACTTAACAAAAAATTTTTTTAAATAAAGAAAAAAAGATCCCATAAGCATTCATTTAGTTTGGGCACTCCTTCACGGACTCAGATACAAGTTACTGTGTTCTTTGATACTGCCATCTCTCCCCCTACCTTTCCATTATCCAGTCAATCTAGAAAGTGAAATGGAAAGGATTAGACAATGACCCCAGGACATTCAATATCTGAGCAAAGTGGGAGCTGCCCAGAGATGGTCCATCTTGTCACAAGTGTGCAAGGCAGGTCTCCGGGAAGGAGTATGAGAGCCTGATTAACCTCCTTCCCTGCTCCCAGCCCTCCCACCAGAAACAGCACTGATGCCTTCCTATTTTCCCAAAGCACTTTGTTCCTACCACCATTATAACCACAGTGTACTGCAGTATCATGGCTAGCCTGTGATACTTGCCTTAGACTAATGTGCACTTTCTATCAGCTATTTTTAAATAGTCTATGGGCCATGCCTCTGCCTCTTTGGTACCCCAGTGGGGAAGGACTATTTTGGTGGGTCTCTTTATAGTTACTTTGCCATTGAGAAGCATTTCATGCTTGCCTCCTGTCCTCAAATGTTCCAAGTCACCAATAATAATAGCTACGATGTATTAAATCCTACCTTGCCAAGCCCTGTTCTATTTTACAGGTATTATTTCATTTAATCTTCACAGTAATATCATAAAATAGGTTACTATTATTATCCTTGTTTTAGAGATGGAGAAATTGAGGCATAGTGAGGATAAGTAACTCACCCAGAATCACTAGTAAGTGGAGGGGCTGGGATTCAAATCCAGGTAGTTTAGGTACCAAATTCATGCTCTCCAACGCTATACTCTACCGCCTCTCACCAAGCAAACAGCATGTGAGTTTCCTCTTCCGTTCTGTCTCAGTGGCCCATAGACTGGAGTTGTGATTTCTTGTGCACAAGAGTCCACAAAGGAAGATAATCCCTTCCCCCAACCTCTACAGAGAGAGAATATTTCTGGGAGGGAGAAGCAATATTTAAAGTCACACGGCTGCTCAGCCAATATGATTGGGAGAGTAAGGGGTTTGTATGGGGACTGAAAGGAATCATATTTGTGCAAGTTACCTCACTGCCATCATGTTCTAAAGCCAAGTTGGGAGTCCTGCCAATGGAGTGCATTTAAATTCTTTGATGTCAGCCCCCACATCCCCTCTGCTACCTCCCTGGCTCAGGCAGAGGCAAAAATGAACAAAGCGTGCTCACCAGTCTTCCTGTTCCCTCCAATCCATCCATACTCCTGGAGGCAGCAGAAGCCAGAGATTTGCATGCAAATCTCAAATGCAAACCTGACATGTCACTTGCCTTCTTAAAACTTCAGTGGCTCCCTGCTGCCCTCAGCAAAAGGTCCAGACTCTGGCCTACCTACCTCCCCAGCTCCACCTCCATCGCTCTTCAGCCCCAGCCCCACCCCAGGACTTGCAGATCCCTGAAAAGGATCTTGCTTTCTGACTCCTCCCTGTGGCTGGTCTCCCCACTGTCCTGTGAGCCCCCAGAGGGAATGTCCCAGTCATCTCTGGGTCCCTCTGTCAAGCAGAAGGCCTGGCCCAGTATAGAATTTCAATACAGGTAGGAGGCGGGTCCAGTCAGGTGGATCTCCTCAGGGCTTAGGTGGGGCCTGGGGCACCATCCCTCTGCCAATCAGATCATAGGACTGGCAGCCAGAAACTCAGCAGCCACACTGAGCAAGATGTGTAGGTAGGACACACAGAGGCCCAAGTCCAGACAACAGGACACAGCTGAGAAGACCACAGCTAGAGACCCCTTGAGTCAAGGACCCAAGGATCAGAGATACCAACCAAGACCATCACTTGGGCTGCAGACCAAAAGGACAAAAAGGGAAGGTTAGGCTTGCAATGAGAAAGAACAATGTCAGAAACACAGAGAAAGATGCTCTCACCCACAGCAAAATCGCCAAATGTCCTGTTTGAGGGCAATGTCTCTAGCTAGCCCAGCTGGCCTTCGAGGCTATAAGCCATAATTAGGCCTGGCAAACAGAGACTTCCTACAATTCAAGATTCCTGAAAAAAAAGAAACTGCATTCCAATAAAAAAAGCAAGACCTTTGTCACTGAGCTGAAGGAAGTTGTCTGTTCTTTGAAGGGCCATCCTCTAAGATTGTCAGTTCTCAGCAACACTGAAATAAAGCAGCCGGAGAGCCCACCCTTTCAACAGTTGCCTAGAATAACTAAAAATAAGCCCAATGGTGGACTTTCATCTCATTCATTTTCCTGAGGGTTTCTCCCCGACCCTTTTTAATGCAAACGCAGCTGGAGGAACCCGCTGCTGCCTGAGAGCATTAGCTGAGGGATTGATGGACAACTGCATAATTTGGAAGCCAAATAGCAGCTGCTATTAGTGGCTGCCCTGTCTGGTTTCTGGTATAAGTTCATCAAATTCGCTGTACGTCTGAGACCAGAAATCTGAAGCTATAAAAAGAATTTAGCGTTGGAATGAGTCTTCCAACATTCTCTGCGGAACTCACTGTGCCACGGCGGTCTCTCCCCGCAGGAAACACCCAGCCAGCGCCAGGGGCTCCTTCGGGGGTGTGAGCTAGCGTCTAAGGCCAGCCCCTTCCCTGTGGGCACACAGGTCCATCCCTATTGTCCACTCAAGGACTTGGCTCCTGCCAATTGCCCCCCTCTCCTGCATTATCAGCATCCCCTCTTTATGGGACCATTCGCATCAGCACACAAATTTGTTATCCCATCATAAAAGAAAATTTTCTCTCACTCAGCTGCACACCCTTCCAGATACTGGAGTTCCAATTATCTGCTCCCTTCCATAATAAAACTCCTTGAAAGACGAATCTATAATTACTGCCTCCTTTCCTCTCCTCCCATCCTCCCTTGAACCTGCCCCGATTGGGCTTTCATCCCCTCTACTCCACCGATGCTGCTCTTATCAAGCTCAACAATGACTTTGCATCCCCACCCCAATGGTCAACCTCAGTCCCCACTCTGCTGGGCCTCCAGCAGCCTGTGACCTGTTCAATCACTACACCCCTCTGGCAACATGCACTGCACTGGCTTCCAGACCCCTCGCTCCTGGTTTTCCCCCCACCTCACTGTCCATTCCTTCCCAGCCTCCTTTGAGGATTGTCCTCATCTTTCTGACCTCCCACTTTGGGGTGCCCCGGGGCCGAGTCTCTGGAAATCTCTTCTCTCTCTATTCTCACTTCCCAGGTGAACTTGCCCACATACATGCTGACAATGCCCCCGTTCTACGCCTCCAGTTCCAGTCTCTCCCCTGAATAAGCTTCCTGGCAAACCTCAGTTAGATGTCTCAGAGGCATCTCAAACGTAACACATCCAAAGCAGAAGGATTGCTTTACCCTCAGCACCTTCTCCTCCCCCTGCTCCCTCTTCAAATCCAGTGGGATATGGCAACTCCATCTTTCCAGTTGCTCAGATCACAGGTGTTGGAGTCATCCTTGACTCCACTCTCTTTCTCCACATCCGCTCTACCTTCAGATTACATGCAGAATATGATTACTGCTCACCACCAACCGCTCTTCTCTCATCCAAGTTACCAGTCTCTCTGCCTGTTCTACAGCAATAGCATCGAAGGTTGCCCCACTGCTCCCCCCACCAGTCTCCTGTCCACTCGGCCTCCGAGAGGTCGTTTATCATGATACTGCCGAGCTCTGCTTACCTGCCTGCTGTCCACCGTGGCATTCCATCTCCCTTAATTAAGTCCAATATCCTCACTGTGGCTCACCCTGAGTCTGGGTGTGACTCGCCCCAACCCCTTCTCCAGCCTCACTCCCCGCCATCTTGCTGGCTCCCTCCACTCCTGCCCCACACTAGCCTTCTTACTGCTCCCACCTCAGGGCTGCTCCAGTTACTCTTTCTTCAGCCTACAGAACTAAGGTGCACATGACTCTCTCAATTATCCATGCCTGTTTTCAAGTCTTCTAGCCAGAGGGGCTTTCCCTGACCACTTTATCTGAAATAGCTCCCCTCTTCAATCCTTTTGCCCTGCCTACCTGCCCTACAGATTATCCTTTAACAGTATAAATTTATTTGTATATTTGTTTATTATCTGTCTGACCCCTCCTACCACCACCACCACTGCGAGAACGTCAGCTCCACAAGAGAAGGAACTGTGTTCAGGCTCCTGCCACGTTCCTGGAGCCTGGAACTGTGCCTGAAACACAGAAGACCCTCTAAATCTTTACTGAGCACCGCCATATGCCAAGCACAGATTTGAGTGCTTTACATAAATAAGCTCATTTAATCCTCCAAAGAGACTACAAGATAAGTGATATGACTATCACTCCCATTTCACAGAAGAAATTGAAGCACAGAGAGGTGGTATATCCTGCCTAAAACCACAAAGCTAGTAGATGGCAGAACCAGGATTTGAACGAAGGCAGTCTGGCCCCAGCACCTGCTTTCCAACACACAATACACCTCCCTTAAGGAGCTCAGTGTCCCATCTGGAGGAACTTTTGAGGCTCCATCCTGCCTGGACTCACCATTCAGCACCTTGCCTCTGACCTTGGCCCCAGTTCTGCTTACAGGGCTCTGCCCTGCTGAGAGCTGGGCCCTAATTCTAGTAGCTTCATCTCTGTTTTATTCTTTGGTAAGAGTCCTAAGTCTCTGCCTTGGCCCACCTGCCCAGAATCCTTGTCCCCAGAAGTGGGTCCTGCCAGACCCCTTCCCAGAGACAAAAAGGCTTCTGGGTGTGCCACAGACCGAGAGGTCTTCGACTCCTGTCTGGACTATCTGGACAAAGCCCATCCCAGGAGCGTCAGGAAAAGCTGCAGTCAGCTGACCCCTGCAAACGTGGCTGGCAGCCCAGTAGCTGCCTCCAAAACTGGCCTTTGGGGAGAAGCCCATCCACAAGGCCCTACTTACCAGCTACTCATCAACAGTTCATTAACCATTCCTATATCACTTAGAACCTGCCAGACACTGTGTATAGAGCTTCCCACACGTTACCTTATGTAATCCTGTGAGATAGGTATTCCAAGACCCACTTTACAAATATAAAAAGTTGAGAAATTTGCCAAAGGTCAGGGTGGAAACATGAACCCAGCCCGTCTGACACCAACACTTGTGTTCTCTCTACTCCTGCTCACTGCCACCAGGCAGACCTCTCCCAGCCTGAGGACATGTCTGCTTGCTCCTCATGCATCTCAAAGACAACGGGGGTAGAAAATTCTGAAACACATTGCCGTGGCTGTCTGAATGCTACATTCAAATACACACGTGCTCATGCGTGCGCACGTGCACACACACACACACACCACACACAGAGTCATGAGGCAAGACCTCAGCTAGCTGATGTCTCCACTCAAAATTAATAGACAGCTACACTGGGGCATCTCAGGACTATCCACATTTATATTTAATAAAAACTATCAAGTTATTATCTTTGACATTAATTGCAGAAATTTGAACAGATAATTACAGTTCAAGACAGGAACTTCTCTTTTGCTTACTAAAAATCAAAGGGGACTTGCCTATGACTGAGGCCTGAGTCATTACATACACTGCAAGAGCCACCAGCAGTGAGCAGCAATCACAAGCCTATCAAACACTGTAACACAAGCATTTGTTCGATACCTACTGCATTCGAAGTAGCAAAGTCCAGTGGGTAGAGCTCTGAATTAACTACTCAAAGGTCCAGGTTTGAACCCCAGCTCTGCCACTTACTTGCTGTGTGATCTTGGGTAAATTACTCTGTGTCTCTGAACCTTGGTGAAAAGAGAGAATGGAACCAACTGGCCTCTATAGAGGTCTCCTCTAGATCTGGCGTTCTGTGGAGAGAAAAAGAGGCTTCAGATCCCACATAGCAGGGACCAAAGGAAAGTCTCTTTGGGGAGTCTGCTGTCAATAGAAAAGACCAGGAAGACTGTTCTGTGTTAGAGATGGTTGACCTTTGAATGCAAAATACCTGATCTAGTAAAATAACTATCGGAATGATGGGTGGATACATGCATTCATTCATTCGTTCATTCATTCAGGACCAAAACAGCCAACCTGACCTTTACTCAAGTCCTGACTCTGGAAAGAGTCCTCAGCTTTGGAGTCAGCCACTCTTGGATTGGAGTCCAGCTCTAACCCTTAAAACCAGCAAAACCTTTGGCAAGTTTTTAACCTCCTTGAACCTCAGTTTCTGCATCTTTAAAATGGGATAATTGCCTCCATTTCCCAGTTTCCCAAAGACTAAGAATACACACTGAAATCTAAGGAAGTAAAAGTCTGTCACCCACAGATCTGAAAAGCTTGGACACACACAGGACTGCTCAAAAGCCAAAATTAGCTTCTTAACTCACAAAATAGGTCCTTTATATCTCATACTCATCATCAGTTTAGTTGGAGCTCCCCATTCATTTAATAAGCTCTTATGGAGCATCCTTTTGTGCCAGTTGTTGTGCTAGGTCTAAGTATTCACAAGTGGTAAACATGGTTTCCATCCACACCAAGCCTCAGGTCTAGAGGGGAGGATGTGCATAAAAGCAGCAACTACAATCTAAGGTATTCTCAGCGGTTTGCATCCCAGCACAATGCAGACAGGTGCTGTATAAATATTATTTGAAAAAGAAAAAATTAATTAGCAAGATAAGGGAAATCCAGAGTACCATGGGACCACATAAAAGGGAGACCAAATTAGATATGGAAGGTCACAAGGGCTTCCTGGAGAAAGAAATATTTCAAAGAAAGAATATTCCAGACAGGAATAATCACTTGCAAATCCAGAGGAAAAGCACAGATTTCAGTCTATCAGAGAACTGAGAGCAGTTCAATGACTGTTGCTCAGAGGTCACAAGCTGCGAGAGAGAAGACAAATCTGCCTAAGTACACAGGGACTAGCTCTTAAAGGGCATTATGGGGTCATTTAAGGAGGGTGGAGTTTCCTGAGGGCAGTAGGGAGCCTTTAAGGGCTTTTAAAAGGCAGACACATCATTAGATATTCATTTTAGAGCTATGCTTCTCCAATCTTAATGTACTTAGGTATTATCTCAGGGTTTTGTTAAATGCAGATTCTGATTCAGTAGATCTGAGGTGGGGCCTGGGATTTTAGGATTCTAAGATCATGTATTTCTAATGAACTCCCAGATGATGCCATTGGTGCTGGTCCATGGACCACACTTTGAGTACCAAGATTTTAAAGTGGTGACTCTAGCTAGTTTGGGGAAATAGATGAGAAGAGAGCAGGAACAAGGAGGGAGGGATACCAGTTGGATGAATGACAGTGAGGAAATGGGCTAAGGAAGTGGCTAGAACAGAAATAAATGAGCAGAGATGGAATATTGCAGGATTTGTTGGGGAGAAGGCAAGGATGTTGCTCTGGTCCCTGGCTTAGGCATCTGAGTGAATCAAGGTAGCCTTCACCAACACTGGAACCCAGAAAGAGAAGCCAAGTTTGGGTGAGAAGATGAATTCATCTTTTTACACACTACAGTTTTGAGCTTCCTCTGAAAATCTGAAGTACAGATATCAAGTAAGCGGTTCAATGTACAGATCTGTAGTTCAGAAGACAATTCTAAACTAAAGACATATATCTGGGTGACATCAGTAGGTAGATTTTTATTTTTGCCTCTCTATAATGCCAAAAAGACTAGAGCTACAATTTCCTTTCTTCTGACAGCCTTTGAAGGACCTTCAATGCAAGGAGCAAGGAGAAGATGGCTCCATGGCACTCCCCTTCTTTAGCCTGTTCATTGCTCTCCCATGGTCCCCCAAAAGCAAACATGAATGGGGTGTGCTAGGAACAAGACTGCTCCCTAACAGAGTTCTGATGGGAAGCTCATCTTGGCACTTTGCTTCTGCCCACTGAAGTCCAAACTCAATCTCCTTCATAGAGTATTTGAGAAAATGAAATGAGAGAAGATTTCAAAAGGTATCTGGCACTATGCCTGGCAGAGAGGAGAGAGAGGGAGCTAGGTTATAGTCACATGCAGTACCATGCCCAGGGGGACCAGCAAGAACTTGGTAGGACTTAAATCCCAGAAGGTCAGAGAAGCGCCAGACAGGAGCAGGCATGGGAAACAAGAAATACAGGAGGAACTCCTGCATGTACGGTCAACTAACATTTTATGAAAGAGCCAAAAAGACTCAATAGGGAAAGAATAGTCTCTTCAACAAATGGTGTTGAAAAAACTGGAAAAGTACATGCAGAAAAATGAAAGTGGACCCTTATCTTACATGACTCACAAAAATTAATCTGAAATGGTTTAAAGACTTAAACATTAAGATCTGACCATAAAATTCTTAAGAGAAAACATAGGAAGAAGCTCCTTGACATTAGTCTTGGCAATGATCTTTTTAATATAACACCTAAAGCACAGCAGTGAAAGCAAAAATCAACAAATAGGACTATATTAAACTAAGAAGCTTCTGTACAGCAAAAGAAACAATCAACAAAATGAAAAGACAACCTACAGAATGGGGGAAATTCTTGCAAACCACATATCAGATGAAGAGTTAATATCCAAAATATATAAAAAACTTATACAACTCAGAACAACAGCAACCAGAAAATCTGGTTTAAAAATGGGAAGAGAAACTACATAGACATTTTTCCAAAGAAAACACCCAAATGGCCAACAGGTACATGAAAAGATGCTCAACATTACTAATCACTAGCAAAACGCAAATCAAAAGCACAATGACACATCACCTTACATCAGTTAGAATGGCTATCATCAAGAAGACAAGACATAACAAGTGTTGGCAAGAATATGGATAAAAGGGAACCCTTGTGCACTATTGGTGGAAATGTGAATTAGTTCAACCACTACAGAAAACAGTATGGAATTTCCTCAAAAAATTAAAAATAGAACTACCATATGATTCAGTCATCCCACTTCTGTCTATATATCCAAAGGAAATGAAAACATTTCAAAGAGATATCAAAAAGATATCAGCACTCCCATGTTTATTGCACCAATATTCACAATAGCCAGGATATGAAAACAACCCAAGTGTCCAGCAATGGATGAATGGATAAGAAGATGTGATGTATATGTATATACAATGGAATATCATTCAGCCATGAGAAAGAAGGAAATCCTGCCATTTTCAACAACCTGGATGGATTTTAAGGGTATTATGCTAAGTAAGGTACACCAGACAGAGAAAGACAAATACTGCCTAATATCACTCACATGTGGAATCTAAAAAAGCTGAACTTGTAAAGATAGAGAGTAGAATGGTAGGGGCTGGGGGGTGGAGAAACTGGAGAGAGGTTGTTTAAGGATACAGACTGGGAACTAGCAGATAAATAAGTCAAGAATATCTAATGCACAGCATAGGGATTATAGTCAACGATACTGTATAATAAACTTCAAAGTTGCTAAGAGACTAGATCTCAATTGTTCTCATCACATACACTTACACAAAAATTCATATGACATATTAGAGGTGTTAGCTAAAGCTACAATGATAATCATCTTGCAGTATAATCAAATCAACACCTTATACACCTTAAATTTACACAATGTTCTATGTCAATTATATCTAAATTTTTAAAATATTAAAACAAATACAGGAGGAAACTGGCCTTGTGCATTGGACTAATTATGGAAATCAAGGCACAAAGTCACCAGGACCAGGTGTGAGGTTACTGCTTGCTAGCACATCAAGATACTGGCCTGGAGCTCCTTAACATCCCAAACCAGGTCTGAGACCTGTTCCAGAGACTGGAATGTCCAAGTAGCTCTGGTGGTAGGATTCGAAAGATGCTGTTTCACAAATAATGCAATATATGTTAAGAAAGAAAAAAGAAGAAGAAGAATGTAGCAGGAGGGGAAGAATGAAGGGGGGGAAATCGGAGGGGGAGAAGAACCATGAGAGACAATGGACTCTGAAAAACAAACTGAGGGTTCTAGAAGGGAGGGGGTTGGGAGGATGGGTTAGCCTGGTGATGGGTATTGAGGAGGGCACGTTCTGCATGGAGCACTGGGTGTTATGCACAAACAATGAATCATGGAACACTATATCTAAAACTAATGATGTAATGTATGGGGATTAACATAACAATAAAAAAATTTAAAAAAAAAAAAAAAAGAAAGATGCTGTTTCACACCTCTATGCCTTTACTGACACAGCTCTCTTCATTCTTTCCTTTGTCTCTCTACCCTTTCCTTTCAAAACCCAGCTTAAGCTAGCTTTTGCCAGATTTCCCTGGACACTCCACTTCTGCCCTGGTGTCCCCATTTACTCTATATAGAGAACCATCATACCCCCTACATCAATTTATTATGTATATATATTGTGCCCCTTCAATAGATTGTGAGTTCCACATGGCTACTGCACTAGAGTGATATGAAGATAACATCCAAATGTAATAGCCAGACTATTCTGTTGAATGAATAGATTGACTTTTATTTTCAGCTATATGACTGATGTAGTTGTCAAGGAAAAAGACTCCTGGCACAGGACATCTAAAATGCTAGTAAAACATTTTTAAATCTCTTTCCACTTACATGGCTGAGCTGGCAGAGAAGTAAAAGAAATTCTCAGAAGTTGGAAACAATGAGAAACCATAAATCCAGAGAGATATGCAAGTACTAAAACTGACATTCTCTCTGGAGGCATCTGTCCATCCCTGGTGGTTAGGGACTGATTTTAATGGGCCTCATGAGCACAGGAGGACAGGAAATAAAGCATGGAACCAGAATGAGGTGGAAGGCTGAATTAGAGGTCTCACTGAAAACTAGGACCTCCAATAAAAGCACCATCCTCAATGGTATGAACTAGATCTTTAAAAAACCTTCTCCATAGTATGGACAAACAGTGGAGATCTTGAATGTTTTGACCCTGACTCTGAGTAGAGCATAAAAAAAGTGTGTGGGGTGGGGGTGGGGGGAATCTCCCTAGAGAATTCTTAATCACAAGACTTTACTCACATGGATTCAGAATTGGAATCTACACTACCTGTGGGGACAGAAAAACCCCAAGTCAAACATTTAGTTTAAAGTGGTTGCAGAGGGTGCCTGGGTGGCTCAGTCGTTAAGCGTCTGCCTTCGGCTCAGGTCATGATCCCAGGGTCCTGGGATCGAGTCCCACATCAGGCTCCCTGCTTGGCGGGAAGCCTGCTTCTCCCTCTCCCACTCCCCCTGCTTATGTTCCTGCTCTTGCTATCTCTCTCTCTGTCGAATAAAAAAAAAAAAAAATCTTTAAAGTGGTTGCAGATTGACCAGTAAATTTTAAGTAGAATGAACAGAAGGAAAATCATACCAAATGCATTATAGTCAAACTGTAAAACACTAAACTTAAAGAGAAAAATCTTAAAAAGTAAATTTAATTCTTAGTCTAGCTAGAAGAATCTTGGACATAGGAAAATTTCTTCCTCCCCTTCAACACAAAAAAGTTGAGGGTAAGGAAAAGGATATACCTTGCAAACAGTAATCATAAAAAAAGCTGGAGTGGTTGTACCAACATTAGACAAAATAGACTTCAAGAAAAAGAAATTACCATAACCAAAAAAGGATATTTTATAATGATAAAAAGATCAATTCATTAAAAAGATATATTCATTATAAACATATACACACCTAACAACAAAGCCCTAAAATACATGAAGCAAAAATTGACAGAATTGAAAGGAAAAAACCAACAACACAACAATAGTAGAAGGAGAATTCAAAACCACTCTCAATAATGGTTAGAACATCTAGACGTAAAATTTAAAAACATAACCTTTTAATGCAACTTGAATTTGGAGGCCTCTTCAGATTTCCTGCCAAGAATTTTGCCTGAATTTGTGCCAACATTCAAATCATATATTTTGCCTTGTTGTTGCCAGGAGATCATTAACACTCACCCCATTTTATGTCTTCCCTTAACCAATGTTTTATGAGATATTTTCCCAATGCTACAAACAATTCAATATTTATGGGAAATATACCTGTTATGCTTTGCTTAATAATGATAAAAGAAAAAATGCAGGTTACTAATGACTCAGAAATGACATTGTCTAGAGCTGTCATTGTACAAGGCTATTTGTGGAAAATTTAATTGTTGAGAAATAAGTACACAAAAAGCTTCTGGGTTATGTGGCCCTCCACTGGGACCCCTGGGTTTTGGTAATTAAGGTGTATTGTCTGCTAGTGATGCAAAGGTTGTGGAAAACTATGAAATGTCTCTTTGGTTAAATGGTTTTTTTCAAACAGTAAGAGATTATCCAGAAAGTACATCATAGGGGAAACTGTTAAAAGAGCTGAGAAAAGGAGGCTGAAGGAGAGGCATGATAGGGATCTCCAACTATTTGAAGGACTGCTATATGGGAAAGGTGATAAACCTGGCCTATAACTATTCATTTATTCAACAAACATTTGAGTGTATACTATGTGCCAGGAACTGTACTAGATGCTAGTAATAAAAGAATGGGGAGAAACTAGCACTAAGGAGGAAAAGACATGTAGTACACATCACCTCACAATGTAATAAGTATATCAATCAAAACAGGTACAGGGAAGAGTGTGCTATGAGAGTAGATATACTATGGGAAGTCAGGGAAGGCTTCTTAGAGGAGGTGTCTGTTCAACTGAGAGAGAACTCAAAGTTTACCAGAAAGATGAAGAGGCAAGAGACTACAGGAAGAAGCATGAGCAGAGACACGGAGGCATGAAAAGGGAGGGGATACATGGTGAATTATGTGATTCCACATTGCTAGGGTACAAAGTAAGGGTAGGAGGTAGTGGTAGAGGAGGTGAACAGGTACACAGAGGCCAATTAGGATGGGCTTGGAGCATCTGACTTTGGCTCAGGGCTCAGCAGGGAGTCTGCTTGTTCCTCTGCCCCTCTCCTCGCTCATGCTCTCTCTCTCTCTCAAATAAATAAACAAAATCTAAAAAAAAAAAAAAAAAAGGATGTGCTTAAACTCCTATTGGCAAGCTGAGAAGGGAAATTATAGTTCTTATATGTTATTATAATTGAGCTAAACTAAAACCTGGGGTGAAGTCATAAATTAAAGGGAAAAAATATTGGATCAGTATAAGGAAAAGCATTTTAATTAGCTAGAGTTGCAAAACCAGGAAGTTGTTTTGCAGAATATGATCAACACCAAGAGCAGCCAGAGATATTTGTTAGAGATACAATAAAATTTGTTAGAATATAATAAAAAGGATTCCCAGAAAAAAACCTATATGAGGAAAACTTTAAAACACTTCTGACTTGAACACTGGAAAAGCATCTTTGGATAAAACAGAACATCATTTAATGTGTCCTCTTGCTAGATATTTAGTTTGTACCCAATTCTTGATTATTATAAATAGTGAACATCTTTGTTCAGTGGCATGCTGGCAAATGTTTAACAATGGGGGAGGGGCCTTGATTTCTAGTGTTTTCCATGGTGTAAATACTTCGACATAGCTGATTTCTAGCTTCCCTCAGAAAGCCGCAGAAGGAGGGATTGGGGAGACATGCACACAATTAGTTTGCACAAGCCCACAAGCCATCTCCAACACACCACTGCTTCTCCTTAAACACTTGTCCCCATTATATTCTTAAATTCATGGATGCAGAATGACTGGAATAATAGACACAAGTACTCTGTGGAATCCTTATACGTACTGAACAAGATACTCTTTTTTTAAAGTCCTGGAATTGTCTGATATTGTAAATAGAGCTCCAAACCTGGAGAGTTCACTGTTGCATCCTCTGAGAAGCACAGAACGCTGTGTATGTCTCTAAAATAACACCATATTATAACTGTCTCCCCAACAAAAGTGTGAGCCCTCAACAGAAAAGGACTCTGCCTTACTCAGGTTTATACCACAGTACCTGGCACAGAAGTATCTGCCATAACTCAAGTCACGACCTTTGACAAATCAGTCTCCTTCTCTAAACCTGAATGTCCTCATTCATTTTTCCCTAGTGTGTCCCACAGAGATGATCTATATAAAACAAAAAAAAGTAGGGGGTGCTGCTCTGTGATTGAGACAGAAAATAATGGGAAAATCAGGCTAGTTCTGCTCTTGGAATCACAGAGCACATTTCTAGAACAATGCACCTGAGAAGTCCAGCAGCGAGTAGACCAGTTTACCTTTGTCTTGCCAGCAATTCCCACAAGCATTTGGCCATGGAAACCTTCCTTCTCTCATGGAACTAGTGGGGCCAGAAACCACTGAACTAGAAAAGTGTTCGAAGCTCTTCCCTGCTGATGTTTTTGGTTTTGTCACAGAATAGCTCCAACTGGATGTGAAACTCCAAGCAAGATGGTGAAAATCAAATCACAAATGTTAAGAGAGTGAGATCATGAATGTGCTATTAGTTAGCATTTGTATTTGGAGGGCCATGCTGCGGAAGGTCCCCTTCCACATCCCTGACAGAGTCACTCCTGAACAGCTCCCACCCCCACATGTACCTTCTAAGCCAGAGTCACCTAGATGTCCTGGGCTCTTCACTGTGATTCAGAACCCACCTTCACTTTGCCTAACTAGTTCTTGGGTAAAATGTTATCAATTTTCCATCTGAGGTCCCAGTATACACAGACTTCTCATTTGCTCACCTTTTGTAAATTGCCATAGACTTGACCTAACTTATGGTCATAACCTTGCTTGCACCATTATCTCAACAAGGAGCCTCCCAAGTGTTTTAATTGTACATCCCAACCTGTAAAAATATTTTGGCATGCACGCCCAATACATCTTATTCATTTATTTGTAAATTACGGGCACGTTCTGTTATCCTAACATAATATGACCTTCATAAAACTCATAAGAATGGAAATTAAATCAGATTAAAAAAACAAAATAAACAAAATAAACAGAAGTAGAAGTTCTAATGTTTTCATACAACCCCCAGCAGGTTGCTTTGGGCTCCCCGGATGTGCATGCCCCTCACTTTGGAGACCAGCCTTTAGGGTTTGAGCAAAAGTAGAGGCTATATCAGCTCCTGAGCTGAGCAGACAAGCTCTACTCAAGTGGCCACGCCTGCTTCTGAGAGGGACGACTAGCCTTTGTCGGAGAACCTACAGCAGTTCAGTATTTCAGCACAGTGGGCTTCAGCTTGAAATGGACCTGGGTTCAAATTCTGATTTTATCATCTTGCTGGCATGTGACTTTGCACACATACTATTCAGTACTAATAGTATCTCTCATTTACTAGGGATTTCCTAGGGGTCAGGCAGTCTGCTAAGCACTTTGATACACATGATCCTTATATCTGTCATGCAATTAAGATATCATTATCCCCATTTAATAACTCTGGGAAACCAAGACACTAAAAGGCTACATAATTTGCCTAAAGTGAACCCCATATCTGTCTGACTCCAAATCTGGATTCCTGAGCACCACACTCTACTGCCTCTCACACTCACCCTCTCTGAGCCTCTGGTGTTTTATCTCTGAAAAGGAGATAAATAGTACTTGCAAAATGTGAGCACAGCACCTGGGCACAACAAATATCAGCATTTATTGTCAAACTTCCAGGTAAGTCCCCAAAAAAGGTGCCAAAGGTGAGTCATTGGATTAAGGGTATAGAGAGAGTTAACCATGTTGGGCCCTGTCTGAGAAAAGCAGGTACTAGGAAAAGCAGGGAGCCCTGTAGAGGGCAAGAATGTGTGGGTTGTGCCCTGCCCTGCACTGTGGCCTTGGGGGCAGGGGTTTCAGAGCTTCCTGGCAGACCCACCTGAAGTAGAGGTGGGAGCCTAGGACCTCCCCAACTTCCTGACTCCCAATGTTAACATCATCAGCTACTTCCACCCTGACTCCACGGTCATCACGCAAATCCTGAAAGCATTTCAGCTCTCCCTGAAGGAGACAATTCACTGGCCATTAATGTTCTATAAGGGGGTAACTAAATTAATAAACTGACACTTTTGAAACTCCAAGATGCAGAAGAAAGATCGCAAGCCGAAAGACCTGGATCCCACGCTGTCTGGACAGCATGTGACTTCAAAGCCTCATTTATTTCTACCTTTCTCCGCCATAGACTTCCACTTCCCCAAATCGCTAAGGTCCCTCTGCCCTCTTCTGAGTTCTAAACTGGAGGCACTTCAATCCCCTGCTTGGCCACTTTCTCTCTTACGAAATAATCAACATTGCTCCCCAGCAGTGAGAGCCAGCAGGGTGTATTTTAAGGCTTGAAGATACTCAGAAGGAAGAGGCCATATCATAAATGTAAACTAGCACTAAAACCACTCATCACTTTAATCATTCAAAGCAGCCTGAGGTGTGGAAACATGAAGGTTGCAACAATCACACTCTTGTCCTCCCTAAATTTGTAGGATTATTGGCTTGGTTTGCCCTTCACTGCTGTTGATTCGATTTGCAATCAACGGGAAACCACTCCATGATTCAATCTGATTCCATTCAATAAACACTCCTTCTACCCCTACACTTTGGCAGGGAGCCCCCTAAATCACATTTTATATGGAGAGATCCAACGATGTATGCAGTAACTACTCTTACTTAGTACTTCCCAGTCACTGAGTTAGGTACTGGGAGTGGGGGAGAGGGCTATGAAAGATGACAGATGCCCTTTTTTCCATTTCTTCTTTATTTTTAAGGGTAGAAAGGTTAAGAAAAATTAAATTATAACCATAATAATTCGAAACATACCCATGTTACCACCCTCGACACAAAAATCTTCACTATTGCATACAGCCCTCCATGAGCATACATATTAGCCCGATGACCAAGCACCTGCACTGGGGAGTGAACTGTGGGGGCTGAATCCCAACGCCCCCAGTCAGGGAGGTGGACATGAGACCTTACACACGTTCTCTGGACTCTCTGCCCTTCCCTTTTCTCATGGATGAAATGGGAACAAGGGTGAGCCCTGTGTTATGAGGGCTGAAGGAGTTATACATGCAAAGGACTTAGAAAGTGCCGGCCACAGAGCAAGCAGTCACTAAATGGCTGCAGTTAACCATGGCGTCCACGCTAGTGTTTAACTGAATTTCCAATAGCTGTCATTTATTCGTTCACTGGCGTTGCTGACCCTACACATTCCCCATTTGCTCCATAGGCAAGGGGCTGGGGGTGCTCCTTGAAGTTGCTTCATTTTTCTTGGCTGAGACAAGGAAGCAGGGAGACACTCTCCCGCCAAAACCCTGCATAGGGTGTTATGGCATGGGTGGGAGGAAGAAGGCAAGAACCAAGATTGGGTAGACCTCTTTTCCATCTTTGCTTGCCCCTTGCCCCTCTTGCTGTTATATACCCACTCCAGATCACCCCTGCTAACAACTGATATGTTTCCTGTACTTTGTTTATGCTCATCGAATCATATGCAAACTTACAGAGAGGGGCTGTATGTGAGTGCATATGGGACAAGAGACGAGAGTATGTGTTCTCTTAAAAATGGGATCATTGCACATTATTGCATATTATTAAACTGTACATATTTGTAAATTATACATATTGAATATTATCAACTCTACTTTATGTTGTCCCAGCAGACCTTCAGAAGTAAAGGCTTAAAGGAGATTTCTGTTTTCCTCCACCCACGCCCAGGATAAAACAGATAACATGTTTCTGTTTTTGTTTTTCTTATTGCTGGTGGACAAAATTTTTCTGGCACATTCATTCACAAGGGTTCTAGCTTTATGCAGGGGTTGCAGTTCCAATTCCCATGTTAACTCGAGCCTGAGGCCTTGTCTCCTGCCACCCCTCCCCCAGAGTGCTTAAAACCCGGTTCTGCCATCAGCAGCCCCATTGCACCTCTTCGGCCCCCTAAGAGATTCTCTTAATTTCCGGCAAGCTCAGCTCTGCATTTCAAGAGATGTTTGCTGTGCTTTATCAATTATTCTAGGAATTCATAAGATGAGTTTTTCAGGATACTTATTCCACTGTAAAGCTCGGATGGAAGTCAGAAGCCTATTAGCATAGTTGTGTATCCATTAGATGCACACTCATCTCCCATGCATTAGATGATTAAGTCATCAAGCTTGCGCAGCTCAGTATACTTTCCAAAGTGCCTTCCATGTCCATTACATTCTTTGGTAAACTCAACCACCCCATGAGATAGATACTCCAGATATTTTTATTTTCATTTTATAGAAAAGGAATAGACGCTCAGAGAAACTAAGTATCTTACCCCACAGGGGCCAAACCGGGAGTAGCATCCCGGTTTCACCCACTCATTGCCTTTCCCGAGCTGCACCACCAAGCTCCTATCACAGCCACATACTGATTCATCCCCTGGCCTCTTATGAATTCTTCTACCACACTTCTTGAGCTCCTACTGTAAGCCAGATCCAGGGCAAGGCACTGGGATTGAAAAACTGAAGAAAAGAAAGCCCTTCCCAGGGGCTCCTAGGTTAGCAGGGGACAAATAAAGTAAAATCCTCAAATACAATACACTCAGGTACAAACTGTAGAGAGAACATTAAGGAGGAGAACATCAAATTTTCCCAGATGCCATTGATGACCTCTATTTCTAGTATATGAAGGAGAAAAAAAAAGCTATTCAAAGCTGGCTTCAGACTTCCTCTTGTTCAGCAAAACATATTGATGTTTACAATAAACCCCTCCATAATGCAAAAAATGGAATCCAGAAAATCCAATTGTATGAAATGCTTAAGTTGCATTATTGCAAGGTTAATGAAAAGCAATATTTTTCAGAAGGATTTCCAGTTACCGTTTAATGTGCATGCAGGTGGGACTGTGGAGGTACTCCTTAGAACTGTTTGGTTTTTCTTGACTGAGGCAGAGAGGCAGGGAGACACACCCTCCAGTCAAAATCCTGTGTAGGGTGGGTGTAACTGGGTTGGGAAGAGCGAGGCTCTGTAACTGACCAGCTAGTGTCACCAGGGTTATGGCCTCCTCCCTCGGGAAGACAGACAGTGTCCTGATGGGAGTCAGGAATGCTTTACATTAAACTGAGGACATTCAACATGGTCACAAAGGAGTCACTTCCTCCCCCCACCCCCACCTCCCAGTCACACTCTCCCATCCCAAGTGACTGGAATTTAAAATCCAGCTATGCAGAGGGAGGGAAAAATTGTCAGTTGTGTTATATCTAATTTTATCATCCCAGGGCACCATTATTGCTGGGTTCTATTGTATTTAACTGTGAAAAGATAAACTCCAGCATAAAAACTGGAGGAGAGAGACCAAAAGAACTAGAAAACCCTCCATAATAAGTAAGAAAATTTTTGAGGGGCAGGGAAGAGGATACTAGACTAGAAAGAGAAAAGAGCAAAGCAACAAGAGGTAGGCCAAGAGATGACGTGAAGAAAAGGAGTTTAATGTATAATTTTCAATTGTTTGCTGTGTTGAGATCAAAGTCGCCCATCTCCTCTATGGGGGCACCTGGGTGGCTCAGTCGTTAAGCGTCGGCCTTTGGCTCAGGTCATGATCCTGGGATCCTGGGATAGAGTGTCACAGCGGGCTCCCTGCTCAGTGGGGAGTCTGCTTCTCCCTCTCCCTCTGCCCCTCCCCTCTGCTCATGCTCTCTCTCTCTCTCAAAATGAATAAATAAAAATCTTAAAAAAAAAAAAAAAACTGTCTGTAAACTGCTACACCCACAATCTTGGGTCAGTGGTACTTTGGGAAACCATGGAATCAGAGCTGTGTTCGATGGGGCTGCAGTGGGGTGATGTGTAGGCAACAGCATGCAGAGGGAGGAAACGGACAGGTCCACAGAATCTGGACACTGGAAACTTGGGGTGGCTGGGAGGAATATACGTGGCCCACTAATTAAACTGGTAGGGAAGCTCGAGGGGATCCTGCTTAAGCATTAAGTACAATTCAGAGAGACATAACAGACCACTCAAACCTAAATAGATACATTGAAAATCTGAATGAAATAGCGAATTTTCTAGGAAAATATAATTTGCCTAAAGGTATCTCAGAAGAAACCAAAAATCTTGAGAGGTGTCCAGTTTCTAGAGAAGGAAGAAGAAGTTGTCAAAAAACTTCCCCCTCAAGAAGCACCAGGCCCAAGGTTTCCTTGCAGAATTATACAAACTTTCAAAGAGCAGGTAACTTCAATGGTATTTAAATTTGTCTAGAGTATAAAAAGAAAAACTTCTAAGTTATTTCTGTAAAGAGAGTATTATATTGGTATCAAAACCTGTTCAATACTCCACACACAGTAAAAACTAAAGACAAATCTCACTTAATATCAATGCAAAAATCCTAAATAAAATATTTATCAACAGAAAGCAACGGCACATCAAAATAATAATATGTCGTATGTAAGTAAAGCTGATTCTAGGAAGGTAGAGATAGTTTAATATCAGGAAATGTATTGATTATTCATATTTATTGACCTAAGGAGAAAAGCCATACTGATTCCTTAGGGGCTGAAAGGGCATTTGACAAACCTCTACCCCAGTCTTGATTTTTTTTAAAGCCAAATACCCTACAATCCAGCAATTGCACTACAAAGTATTTACCCAAAGGATATAAAAAAACTGATTTGAAGGGATATATGCACCCTGATGTTTATAGCAGCATTATCAACAATAGCCAAATTATGAAAGAGCCTACTGTCCATCGACTGATGAGTGGATAAAAAAGATGTGGTATATATACACAACGGAATATTACTCAGCCATAAAAAGAATGAAATTTTGCCATTTGCAATGACGTGGGTAGAGCTAGAGTGTATTATGCTAAGCAAAATAAGTCAGTCAGAGAAAGACAAATACCATATGATTTCACTAATATGTGAAGTAGAAACAAAGCAAATGAACATAGCGGGGGAAAAAGAGACGCAGACCAAGAAACAGACTCTTAACTATAGAGAACACACTGATGGTTACTAGAAGGGAGGTGGGTAGGGGGATGGGTTACATGGGTGATGGGTATTAAGGAGGGCACTTGCGATGAGCACTGGGGGTTGTATGTAAATGATGAATCTACTCTAGATTTAGTAGCAGTTTTGTAGAGTCTACTAAATTCTACACCAGAAACCAGTATTACACTGCATGTTAACTATCTGGAATTCAAATAAATGTTTGGAGAAAAAATTATAAATAAATAAATAAAAAGCCTAATAAAATAGGAATCTTTGAATAATTCTTTGGGTATGTGTGTATATATATGTATATATATTTATATATACATGCACACACATACACCCTTAATATGATATTATATTCTTTAATACAACAAATATTCTTTTCCATATATGTGTATATATTATATATGCATATATATAATATATACACATACATACACTTATTCTAAAGACAGCAATCTAATAAAGTCAGAAACAAGAAGGCTCACTCTCTATTATAATTTAACCTGGTCCCAAGGGTAATATAAATGTAATTATAAATATAACTACTGGGGATGCCTGGGGGCTCAGTCGGTTGAGCGTTTGACTCTTGATCTCAGCTCAGGTCTCCACCTCAGGGTCATGAGTTCAAGCCCCATGCTGGGCTCCAAATAAGTCATTACAAATATAACTACACAAGAGAAAGAAATGAGAAGCATAAAAACTGGAAATAACAACATAAAGCTATTACTATAATGTGGTTATATATCTGGAAACCCCAAGAGAATCAACCAAAACACTGCTATAAGCAATAGGAAAATTCAGCAAGATACAGGATTGTTGATAATAAAGAAAACTGGAAATAGCCCCCAAATCCATCAGATGGAGAGTAAGAGGTAAATTACACTATGTACACAGAAGGACACCCATTCAAAATAATGATGTATAACTTATTGATATAAAAAATGCTTACAAGATATTATTGAGTGGAAAGCATTACATTATAAAATAGCATGTATAACATGGTCCCATTTATATAATATGTATATATGTGTGCATGCATATGTGTGTTTCTGTGTGTATGCCTAAAGAGATACTTGGGAGGGTGTTTACCAAAATATTAACAGTAATCTTTGGCTCCTAGTTTATTGGTGCTTTATTCTTTGTACTGTTCTATACTGTTTGACATTTTTGCCAAAAGCTTGCATTATTTTTATAAAAATAATAAAGCCATTTTCAACTCATACTGAGATATTAAAAGAAATTATTGACCACTATCAGATGATGTTTTTGGTCCCCTATGGCTATAAAGATTCATTAATGCTGTGTATGCCCTAATACTGAACAAGGATTTTGTTTGTGTATGTTTGTGTGTGTACAAAATTAGCCCTCAAAAAAGAACTGACACTTGAGTTCTCCAGTCTCTCCTTTCCAGTGGAATAGAACTCAGAGTTCACAAAAAGGGAAAGACAGACAAATCTGAATGATTAAAACCTAAACCTCAGTCAATGCCTGCCTTGTAAAATTTCCAGTGACAGCACTATTTACAGGTTCAAAGAGTTCTGTTGTACAAACTTGGACACGGGGGAAGATGTGCTGTGGAAAATGTCAGATGACCCCAAAATGGCTTTAGTGAAGACAATGATACTAACGATAAAAATGCATGTAAAAGATTAAGTAAAATTGTTTTACGAAATGTAACAGTAGAAAAAGTAGCATTCTAGGGCACCTGGGTGGCTCAGATGGTTAAGCATCTGCCTTCGGCTCAGGTCATGACCTCAGGGTCCTGGGATCGAGTCCCACATCGGGCTCCTGGCTAAGCAAGGAGCCTGATTCTCCCTCTGCCTGCCACTCCCCCTGCTTGTACTCTCCCTCTCTCTCTCTCTGGCAAATAAATAAATAAAATCTTTTAAAATTAGAAAAAAAAAAAGTAGTATTCTAAATTTTCTACAACTTGAGATTTTTTTCAATAGGTGTAACAAAAAATATATTAAAAGTACACATGTAGCTTTTTTTTCTAGTCCCTTCGAAGTCTGTATGTTCAAGGAGGCCACTTAAATTTTTTTTTTTTTTAGAAATTTTCTCAAAGGGGAAAAAGAGGACTTGCCTGGGGCGCCTGGGTGGCTCAGTCAGTTAAGCCTCTGACTCTTGATTTCAGCTCAGGTCACGATCTCAGGGTCCAAGGATCGAGCCCTATATGGGGCTCTGCGCTGGGCATAGAGCCTGCTTAGGATTCTCTCTCTCCCTCACCCCCCAAAAGAAAAAAAAAAAAAAAAAAGAATTCGCCTTATCATTTCATTCCATTTTGAGACAGCTTGAGATCAAAGCAGTGTGGGGTCTGGAGGCAGAGATCCGGGCCCCTACTTAACTGGTACTCTTTCCCTCTCCTTTTTCTGTACCCAGTGGAGCCCGAATCCCAGGACTGATGATAACAAAGCGAAAGACTGGAGGCTGGGGAGGGGCAGGGGCACCGAGGACGTTCCTCCTTTCCTTCTCCCTGGGGAGCCCACAATTAGTATGGCTGTGGAAAAAGTGACAGAGCGGAAAGAGCAAAAAGTCTTGATAGCTGATTTACAGGTTAGTCATCTCCCGGGTCACATGGTGGGTGAAAATCCCAGCAGAACAGCTTTTCCCTGAGTTGGGCAGGGGCTGCTCTTAGGGAACCGATCTGAGACTTCTAAAAGATGATGGTGGGGACGGGGGGGAGTGGCCAGTGAGTGGTGCTGGCCATGCCCATCCCTGCCCCATCCCCAGCAGCGCTGTGTCCAAACCCACTCCACTCCCACAGCCTTTGGATGTGATGTGACCTGATGTACCAGTGATTGGAGCCTGGAGTTCTTTGGGACTAGCACAGACAGACACACTGACAGGCGCTGATATCGACATGGGGGCCTGGGCGGTGCTGGCAGGACACACTGAGTATCTTTGATCTAAGTTCAGAAGGTCCCCCCAGAACCCTCCTCCCTTCCTCCTTTTCCTTTCTCCCTCCTGTTGGGATGCAGAGGCTCAGAGTGTGCTTGGGAATGACCTGGACATTTATATTCAGGGGTAGAGGTGAGAAGAGCCTCTGGGCAGTCCCTGGAAATAGAGAGAGATGGCCTGGAAGAGAGAGAGATGTGGCAACATCCCTGCCCTGCTCCTCTAGGAAACGCAAAATAGAACCTTAGAGGGATATGGCCAAGTGGTTACTCCCTACTGAGAAACTGGGTGACATTTTGATGTGGCTGTATTGATGTGACCAGGTGTTTTTGAAAACGTGGCGTTACTAAGCAATATGAACAATTTAATCAGCTAGCCTCATCCTTTGGCCCCACCTATTCCTGACCCTCACCCAGGTATATTTTCTTCAAAGTGTAAGGGAAAGTGGGCTTGGGATGACAGACAGGCTCAGGGACACTGTCAGGGACTAGGATGCATCAGGAGCAAGGTAGGAGATGGGGTAAGGCTCAGGCTTGGGGTGGGGGTCTGCACACATTCTTTGGGAAAAAAACTGTTTTTTGGCTCAAGTCACACTATGATAGACTCAGAACACACATCTCTAAATCAGAACAGGTGTAGGGGCGCCTGGGTGGCTCAGATGGTTTGCTCTCTCTGTCTCTCTCTCAAATGAATAAATAAAAAAAATCTTTAAAAAAAATCAGAACAGATGTAGTGAGGGAATGAGTGAGAAGGAACTGCTGACAATGAAGAGCTGTGGAAGGAGTGATGGGGGGGGATGGATGGAGGGGCTCGTGTGAGCCTAGAGACCCAGAGCAGAACCATCAATGGGAGCTAGCCTTAAACACCCACCCCATGCCATACTCTCCTGGCCAACACACTTTGCCCCAGGGTCAAAAGGACAAGAATGTTTTAAAAATGTTGCTGCCCGCCGCCCCCCCACCCCCACCCGCTTGCAGACTGACCTGGGTGGAAGCTCAAAAAGACCAATGCTCTGGGCCTCTAATGAGCTGTAAGCACATTAGGAGCAAAGCCTGACACCAGCCCGTCAGGCCCTTGTGTGTTCCACCCAGTCTCGAAGCTTTCCCCATGAGCCCAGGGGCTCCCACCTGCGATAACCGGTTCTGTAGCACAGGCACCAACATCAGAGAGAAAAGCTCAGAGGCACCAGCAAAGCTGATACGAAGCAGGAGTTAATCCTAGTTCTGATTTCCTTTAGAAAGTGACGCTTTTTTTCCTTTTTTTTAAGCACTGACTGCTGCTTAGTTCTGGTTTTAAGGAAGTTCTACTAAAAATGCATTGCTACTAATAACAAAATCATACATTGACGAAGACTCTCTTCTTGACCAAACTTTAGTTAGGCTCCTCTGAGTCTCTGTCTCAACTAGGCCGCACCCTGGCTTTCCCTGCTCCTCCTGTCCTTGCCAGGCCTGCAGAGTGCAGCTTTAGCAAGAACCCTGCTAAGTCAGTGTAGCAAGAATCCCCCGACCCTTGATATCTGATCAAGTTCTTCATGCCTCACTTCGATGTCCAGATCTTTCTCCTGCCTTTAGCGAGAATCCTGTTAGGTCAGTTTAACCAAAATCCTCTTACCCCTGATGTCTCCTTGTAGTAATTTGGTAAAATTCTGTAATTTCTAGTCACTGACCCCTCACTCTGCTAGTTAGCTCTAAATCCCCATTTATCTCAGCTCTATCCAGAGTTGGGCCTGAACTCTCTCCCTATTGTAATTGTAATTGTAATATTGTAATATTCCTATTGCAATAGCCCTGAATAAAGTCTTCCTTACTATTTTAAGAAGTATCAGAATAATTTTTCAACAACATCTAAAAATAAAAATAATAGTTACTGCCCACTGAGCGCTGACTCTGCGCCTGATACCATGCTAGGAGCTTTGCTTTAAACACTTAACCCCCAGAACAGCCCAGTAAAGCCAGCTGTTTGCATCCCCATTTTACAGATGAGGAATCTGAGCTTCAAAGAGCTTAAGTAACTTGCCCAAGACCACACAGTTAGCACAGTTAGTAATGGGCAGAACCAGGATTCTAACTCTGTCTGTCTCACTCTAGAGCCTGGTCTTTTAACAACTCAATAATATTAACTCCCAAAGAAAATTTTTATTTTTAAAAAATACTATAATCCCCACTAGATAAAAATCATATTATGCACATAAACAAAAAATGGGAAGGTATACACAGATGCCAAGACAGCTGTTTCATTAAGGAGATGATATTTCAGGAGCCTTTTTCTTTTATCTCAACTTTTTCTTGATATTGTAATTTTATTATCCTAAAATCAAACATATATACCTATAAGACATATAGATTTATATTCTTATTTTAACTTTAACCAGAAATAATCTGAGTCAACATAGTAATTTGAATATTATCTATAATCAATCTATCAATATATTTACCATTGTATTTAGACCACAACATTACAATGAAAGATAATGATAAATGTACTTCTGGAAACTTTTACAGCATCATTGACTTCCTCACATACTATTTGTTACCATGGCAACAACAAATTGGCCAATTTTTTTCATCAGCCTCAAGCTGCTGATGCCTTGGGCAGTTTAGCACAGTGCTTAAGACCTGAGTTCAAATCCCATCCCCAGCACTCACTAGATGTATGATCTCATCAGATGTGTGAACTCACTAAATATGTGACCTTGGTTAATTCTCCTAGCCTCAGTGCCTCATCGATAAAAAGGAGATAACATGGTACTTACCTTGTAGTGTAATGCTGGTACATAAAGAATGCATAAAACAGTTTCTTAGCCCATAGTAAGTGATCGATAAATGTTAATTTCTACTGTTCCTATATCATATAATGATTTAATTTCTTTTCCTCCACACTTTGACAGTCATAAAAAAATTAAAAATTAAAATTAAAAAAATTAAAAATTTCATTGCTGGCTTTCCAAACATCACCATTATATAACAAGATTCAGACATGGGAAGATAAAGCAACACGTATATTTTAAAAATAAGCTTCAGTTTTTCCTGCAGGATAGAGGCTTTATTCTGGAGGAGGTGCTCTCTGATTAGTAACATTTCTCGCCTCCTTGACTGGAAGAAAATGCTCATTGTTAGGGTGTGAAAGTCCAGAAACGAATTCAACAAAAACAGCCAGACAGGTCTTAAGAAGTAAAGAAAACCCTTTTCCAAACATCCCTTCCGTGGAATCTTTAAATAGCATGGAAATGAGGTCCACCCTACTCTTGGAGCCTTTGGGCCAAAGGCAAAACTGACCATGATACCAAGAAGATTAAGTGAATAGGTTGTACATGTACTGATCTTTATGGTTCCTTTTTTCCCACTGTTTTATTGAGGTTTACGAGGTTTCCCTTCAATATTCCCCTGGTATGTGTATAAAAATGCACATTTTTATGGGCCCCATCCTCCTGGGCCCCACTGTCAGATTCTGATTCAGTAGGCCTAGGAAGGGGCCCAGGAGGATGTGTTTTAACAAAAACCCCAAGTAATTCTGAGGCAGGAGGTTTCCAAATGTACTTTGAGAAATACTGCTATGTTGCATACCACACAACTTAATTAACTGAAGTCCATCTTGCACGGTTCACCTTTGTTTCACCTAGATTTATCATCTCTCCAACTATATTTCAAGTTTGAATCCTAGCTTTGCTATTTAGTAGCTTTGTGATCTTGGGCAAGGGACTTGGCCTTCATGAACCTGTTTCCTCAGCTGTAAAACAAGGAAAATCAACTCTAAATGTGCTAATGTCATGAGTGCTCACAATATTTACAGTTCTGCTCCTCTTCCGGGACACAGAAAACTATATTTCTGGCCCCTTGCACTTGGATGGGGCCATATATCAGGAGGACCAGACGGCAATCCAAGCAGGACCAAACCCTAAATCGTCTGTCAAAGAGTGAAATACAGAACCAAATCAGAAACCTAGGAATAGGTTGCCACTTGAGCTGGTACAGATCTCTGGACTCTCCAGGTTCATATGCCTCATTCACGACAGGGCAGAAGTGCCTGACAGTATTTCTTACCAACTGACATACCTTAAGCACTACCCATTTTGACCAATGAAAAATTATTTCCAATTACCTTTACGTTGATTTTAAAATTTTTTAATGCAGTTAGATATAACATAGTTGGAACAATTAAAGGAATAGTTGAAGAATTTAGGAATACACTTTTTATCAAGTATTTCTGATCAGGGTGCTAATGTTAACTGCTCACTCCTAGAAGGCAGATTAAAACTCACACACACACACACACACATACACACATACACTCACATCCCACTGGGTTGAACAGTGAGTAAATTACAGGCAATATAACACCAAGGATAACATAAGTATGTGGGATCTATGTCCTTACCCCAAAAATGGGAGAGCTAGGACCCCAACTCTCTAACATCAAATGAACTGCTTTGTGTTTTTTTGCTTGCTTCCCCTCTGCCCTCAATCTTTCTCTGGTTCTATACCCTTCTCTTCCCTACCTTCCTCACCACACTTAATTGTTTTATTTCCACAAAAGAATCAATATGGCACTGTGGAAAGAGAATGGACTAGAAATCAAAAGGTCTCTATCCTAGCTCTGCAGTGCATTGGCTATGGGAGTCCAGGAAAGATACGTATATATCTGATCTGTTTATCTGTAAAGATAGCCAATATTTACTAAATGATTATCATGCCCCAAGGCATGGGTTAAGTGCCTTCCATCAATTACCTTATAGAGATGAGGTCAATACCATTTCTATTTCCTTTTCCACATAAAGAAATGGGTTCTGAGAAAGTTCAATTCAGGTAGCCAGAATATCAAAGCCAGGGATTAAGATTCCAGAGCCTCTTTCCCTGGCACCATGCTTCCTGGAAGAAACAAGAGGCCACCTGAAAATCTAACTAACTGCAAGTGATCTAGAATAAGGCATGTCATCAATAATAAATAAAAACATTGATTTCAATTCCCTTTCTTTATTAAAGGAGAAAAATGAGGCCATCTGTCCCATCTGCCTCAGAAAACTGTCCTGAAGATCAAATGATAGAGAGACTCTGGGGGCTTTCTAAGCTGTGAAGCATCCTTCCCCAAGTCTTCCACCCAACAGGAGCAAATACACTGCTAATGGTTCAGGGATAAAGAGGTTACTCAACTCTGCACTTAGCTGAGACCACCTTTGGAAGCAATGCCTCGGGTAACCATCAGGAAAGAGAATGAAAGGAGAGTGGTTCGGAGACTTCCTAGACTTGATAGGACACTGGGACCCAGATTTGCCTCCCCAAGAGGAAGGCAGTGTGGCTGAAGAGGACAGTTCCTGAAGGTAATGCCAAATCCACGGGGGTCCAGCTCTTGCCCGGCACACCAGTATTCCTTGTCATTAACCTAAGTTTTTAGAAGGCTGCTCGTGTGTGTTTAAATTAACTTGGAACAGGGACATATCCTAGGAGATGCTGTTGAAGTGTTGAAGATTAAAACACTAGTGGCAACACCACACACCCTCTGATCTTTAAAATGATGAGAGCTTTGTTTTATTTTCACATTAATCAATCTGCAGGGGAGAAAATTGGACACCCCAAAATGTGTCTCTTTGCAATAAGGATTAATTTAGGCTGATTATTTTTAAGAAACAGAAGACTCAAGAAGTTTTTCTTTCTTGCCTTCCCTCCTAACTTTCTAAAATAATTTAGACGACCTGCTGCAGGAATGGAGTTATCACCACAGATAACTACAGTATAATATGATCTAGGTATGGTAGACAGGGAGGATCTTAGCAAAGTCTGTTTGTTAGAATTCCTCTCTATGTCCCATTGTTTCTAGATGGCCCAGTAAACCTTTGTGTACCAAACATTTATGCTTTTCATTTTCAGTTGCCTTCCTTCCCTTTGTAGCCTCAAACCCCTACCCCCTTCTCCTTAGTCCAGAATGACATATACACCTCATTTTGCCTGTCTTTAGAATCTTTCATGTTTATGTGGATTCCCTGTATGACCATAATTACATGTGGTTTTCTCCTGTTAATCTGTCTCATGTCAATCTAATTTGTAGACTAGCCAGAAAATCTTAGGAGGTAAAGAAAAAATGTTTCTCCTCAACAAGTCCTTTTAATTCAGCTAAAAAAAATCCCAAAAACAAAATCCCAAATTAAAAGCACCACTGATAAAGAATCATAATTATCCTGATATTTTAGAAATTAACAAGAGAGTGGCCCTAAAGAGCTAGGCAGGTGGAACAGAAAGAGTAGGTAAATGAAAGCTACCTTGCATCCAGAGTCTCTCTCCTCCATAGCATCCATCAGGATGCAAAATACAGAACTCAATTATGGTTAATACAATACACCTAAGAATAGTGGCCCTTCCGGGTGATTTCTATGTACTGACCAGTGGTTTTCAAAGTATGATCCCTTGACCAGCAGCATTAGCAGCATCTGGGAACTTGTTAGAAACATAAATTCTTATGTCGCCTGCCAGACCTACGAATCAAAAACTCTGGAGATGGGGCCCAGGATTCTGTTTTACAAGCCTCCAGGTGAGTGTGATACACACTTTGGTGGTAACAGAATCACCTGGGAAATTTGGTTAAAGTACTAAGACCGCCCCCCTCCCAGCTCTAACCCATACCTATAAGCCTGGGCCTCTGGAATTAGGTTTCCAGGTGATTATGATAAACACTAAAATCTGAAAACCGCTGGTGCTAACATATGAGAGGACTGAGTTATAGGCAAATACTGATGAAGAAATTAACAGCTCACCAAAGTGATATGAAATTTACTTTAAAAGCTTCTGATCAGGGCACCTGGGAGGCTCAGTCGTTAAGCATCTGCCTTCGGCTCAGGTCATGATCCCAGAGTCCTGGAATCAAGCCCCGCATCGGGCTCCCTGCTCGGCAGGAAGCCTGCTTCTCCCTCTCCCACTCCCCCTGCTGTGTTCCCTCTCTCGCTGTCTCTCTCTCTCTGTCAAATAAATAAAGAAAATCTTAAAAAAAAAAAAAAAAGCATCTGATCAGCAGCAATAGAAAGAAAGATTACCTAAACTTAAGCGAGCCTCCCAAAAATATAGCTGCCATTGACCCTCTTCTGAGGGAGTTTCCAGAGTAGGAAAAGACTGACACTTAACACTGGGAAGTGTGAAAATTCAGCTGCCCACTAGCACCCAAAAAGCACATACTTCCATACTTGCCCACTGAAGCCCTAAACTACCCCTCCTTTTTTGTTGTTGTTAAGTTGGTGTTGTTAAGTTGGCACAGAGCATAAACCTTTACCTCTGGCTACTCAAAAAGTTACTCATTACTAAATATTCCCTTAGGCGAATATAAATAAACCTTGTTTTTTCTCCTTAAGCTGTCCATTGTCAGTTAATTTGCAGGACACTTATCTTTTTTTTAATTTAATTTTATTATGTTATGTTAATCACCATAATTACATCATTAGTTCTTGATGTAGTGTTCCATGATTCATTGTTTGCGTATAACACCCAGTGCTCCATTCAATACGTGCCCTCTTTAATACCCATCACCCAGCTAACCCATCCCCCCACCCCCTCCCCTCTAGAACCCTCAGTTTGTTTCTCAGAGTCCATAGTCTCTCATGGTTCGTCTCCTCCTCCGATTTCCCCCTCTTCATTTTTTCCTTCCTACTATCTTCTTCTTCTTTTTTTTTTAACATATATTATTTGCTTCAGAAGTACAGGTCTGTGATTCATCAGTCTTACACAATTCACAGCACTCAGGATCCTTATCTTGAATCTAAGTGGGTACAGGAAAATTTTTCCTCTCAACAATGATACTCTTATCAAGAGTCAGAGGACTTAGATGGAAACCAAGAACAATGAAATTCAGCAAGACAATGTTCCAAGACCACCATCTGACAAATATTGGTTGCAATCTGAAATTAGCTCTTGCAGAACACACATTTTTCAAATGTTAAGCAAAAGAAGAAAGGGACAGCAATTGAAAACTGAAAGAACCCAAATAATTTTAATACACATATTATTAATCAAAAATCACTTTATTCAGTAATATCAAAGTTTCTCCCCATCCAGAGGAATTTCTAACAAAAGCTAGAAGAAGCCTCAGATAATCGACTGCAGATTATTACACAATAGACAGATAGCTACGGAAGGTTTTTTGTTTATTTGATTATTTGTTTATTCTGAGATACCCTTTTATTGAAAACAGATCAAGCTGTTCCTTCCTTTCTAGCAGTGATTGGGGCCCCAAAGCTCTGAAAAGGAACACACATACAAAATACCTATGCTTCATATATGCGAGGTCCCCACTTGGGTTTTGGCACCATATCTCATTTAATCTTCACATCAGTATGATGAGAGAATAGCAGGGAACCATCACCATCCTTAATAAAACAAATATCAGAGGCCTAAAGCATTTAAATTCAGGTGAGGAGAGACAGCTGGCCTTACTGTTCTGACTCTGCACCCTTAGTCTCACTCACTCACACCCCACAAAGTTCTCTGGCTTTAATTACAATATCCAAGGTGACTATTTCTTCCTTAATACTCTGACACCTCCCTCCCAGGACCAATGCACTTTCTCTTGGCTCCCTGACTATAGTTGGGACAAAACAAAACTTTCAAAGGACATTACTACATAATAAACTAAGGAGTAACAAATGGGAAATAAGCATACAGCACTTCCAACAAGTAGCATAGAGAAGTGGGTAAGAACACAGTTCTAGAGCTGGACTACCTGAGTTCAAACTCTGGCTGTCATTCATTTACTAGCTGTGTGACAAGTTTCTTAATCCCTCTGTGCCTTAATATCTTCATCTGTATAATAATAATAAAAGTATCCATCCTACCATCTCATAAAATAGCTGCTGGCACATAGCACTCGTTTATACACACACACACACACACACACACACTCAATCAGTTTGGCTTGTAAAACACAAGTTTAGTTTGCATCACAGTTACTTTCCTCTCAAATTCACAAGTTGTGTGCTGTTCTACCCAATATTTGGAGAAAACCAATTGAATCCAACAAAGGGCCACCCAGCGTCACAGGTAAGGGCAACTAATTTCATTTTTAGAAACGATAAAACTGAGCCTGATCTGCAATTCCAGCTATCTAAACCCACCACACTTCAAAGATTTAAGCTCAAATACCATTTTTTTAAGAGCAAAATATAGAAATTGAATAACTTTGCATACGTATCCTAGGTGATATAAAACTCAGAATGTCATTTTTAATTGGTGATATTCTTTATGAAATAAAAAGGAAGGAATGGAAAAAATTAATTCTTATACAATCAAAAAGTTAAAGTTAATAGTATTCACAGGTTTATTCATCAAACCAGAGCAGAAATTAATTGAATGCAAATTCCTAGAAGCTGATCTCCAGGCATCGTAAATGTGTGAATTAATTGTAATACCCAAATATTCTGTCCACATCATCAAAAGTATGAGAGAAAAATATGGTAATATTCTTCCATGGATATACTGATTTGTAATTCAACTAATATCACACAAATTAATATTGAAGAGTTTCACAACAGACTTTCATATTCCATCCAATGTAACTATGATAGACCATAATAAGATTATATAAAAATTAAATTTGCGTCCTATACATTAGAAAATATTAAGCTTCCTGATACTTTGATAATACCTTATGCTTGTACAGTACTTACAGCTTACAAATTATTTTTATCTCCATAATTTCCTTTGAGTTTCATGGCATAGGAGATGGTACAACTCTACTTGTACTTATTTTATTATTTGTTTAATATTTTATTTATTTATTTGACAGAGAGAGACAGTGTGAGCAGGGAGCCCAATGCAGAGCTTGATCCCAGGAGAGCCTAAGGCAAGTGCTTAACTGATGGAGCCACCCAGCAGCCCCTATTTGTACTCATTTTAAAAGAGCAAATAATACAGGCTTAGAAAATATAGGTCTCCTGCCCTAGGATGCAGAGATTAGCAGAACCCAGGTACCCTGACTCCAAATTTGGTTCTCTTTCCATTAATACCACAAAGACAGGTCCTATGAATGGAAAAAAACTAACATATTTTACAATGATAAGTCCCCTGTTGCAAGGACAATGTGTATGTACCTTCTCGTAATTTTTTTTTCTTCTCGTAATTTTTGTTTAGGAAGGTTGTTTGAATGACACAAGAACAAATAAAAGCTAATGAATAAACTCACAATATTTTTTAGAAGAAAATTCTCAAGGGAATAGGGATACATGTATCCTTACCTCTCATGAGTAAAAGCGTAAGCCAATCTCCCTCTCCACTAACCTCATCTTTTTCTCTTTAGGGGAACCAACATTGTCCACTGAATCCTTTTTGAAAATTCAAAAGACAATAGCAGTGAGCATCACAACCTTGCCTGGGATAAAGTGGGGATTCATGTGAAAGAAAAGGACAGCTGATGTATTTAGTAACTTTACTAGTGTGAGAGCTTTTTTTTAAATACATGTACCAACTAAGGAGTTTTCCTCCCACTTACACAAAACAGCACCTGCCCTCTGAAATGGAGCCTTTGAATATCTTAAACTAAAAACTGAAAAGTTTCACTATTCCCTTATGTTTCAGTTGAAGAGGCTCAGAAATCAGTTTCAGGCATAATACTGAATATCTGCATAGCACTTTACAGTTTCAAAGTTCTTCTACATGCACTGTGTCTGGTTAGATTTTCCAGCTACCTAGTGAGATTCGAGTTATTATCATCCCTATGTCACAGATGACAAAATTGAGGCAAAAGGAGAGCATCCTGCCCAAGATCACATGAAAGCAGCAGATGGAAACTCAGGTCCACCTTGTGTGCTCTTTTCACTTCTCCATTGCTGCCTACCTTAACAATGTCTTCCCCCAACCATGCACCACAAGCCCCTTCAGAAGAGACTAGTTCAAATACTGGTTTCCTTCTTCACTCATGGAACTAAGGTCTTAAACAAACAGGGATCTCCTGCCCTTTTCCCAATTCGCCTGGAAGGAGATGGGAAGATGAGCCTCATTTATCCTTATCTTTCCAAGACAACAAGGAAGACTTCTCTGCGTGGTGCTGGCGCCAGTACAAAGCTGGGGAAAGGGATCCTTACAGTGTAAACTGCCTTGCATGCTATTGTTTAAAACCCTGTGAAAGATGGTCCTTCTGAAATAACTCCCTGTTGAACCAGAAATGAATCTTAACTTGTACAAAAAAAAAAAAAAGTTATGGGCAAGAGAACAAGGAAAGCGAAATACTGTTGAGAAACAGAGCCTTCATTTCTTCCCCTGACGGTAAGGAGAACCCCACAGGTCTCCAGGCACCAGCTCCCTGCGTTCCCTACACCCCTATGCAAGATAGGACTTACCCGCGGCGCTACCGCTTCGGGGCAAGTAGGGCTGGGACATACTCTCTGCACACTTCAGCACCGGGGGCAGCTCCGGATTCTCTAACTTCGCGCGCTCTTCTCTGCTGGGCGCGGCGGACTGAGCCTCCCAGGATGCCGGCGGATTGGGCGTCTTTGCCCGCCCGGGTCCTAGCCTCCGGGTCTTGGGGAAGGCGAATGTGTCTCTTCGAGCAGCGGGAGCAGCCGGTGGCTCCTCGCGCTGCGGTGGCGACGAGCCCAACTGCACCACAGAGCTGCGGGACCGAGCCAGCGCGGAGGAGAAGGAGCCCATCTCAGCGGGCCAGGCTGGGCCCAGGTGAGCGGCCACGTCTCTCCAAGGGACCCACACCCCTTGCCTGCCAAAGACTTACTCCTTCTTCTCGCCGGAGCAACCCCCAGTCTCTGCTCCGCCTCTGACCTCGCGGGTTGCAGCCCCTTCTGGTGGTGGAGGAGGAGAAGGCTGAAGGGAGGGCTGCACGCCCACCCTGGGTGGACCCAGGATAACCCAGGCCGTCTCTGCGCCTGACAGTCTGTGGTAGATGGGGATACTTGGAAGGGTCGGCGTGCAGCTGTTGTCTAGAGACTTTACTGGAGGGGGGGGGAAGGAAGAGGCATGGCATTAAGTGAAGGATACTTTTTTCCTCTATTTTCTGCACTTGGTTCACCTGGCGCTAAGGGCCTGGCGCGTCCTTCCTGCTCCTCTCTGCGCCTCCTTTGTCCCCCCAGGAGACTGGAGGGTTTAGCGAGGGCAGGGGAGGAGCCTACATTTGTTTTCTTCTCAATTACTCTTCTTAGAGCCAATATCACTACTCTTCTAGACTGTGTTTTCCAGAGGAGCCCTGCTCCCAGCTGTCCCTGAAGATTTGGCAATCCCCCTCCCCAGCGTGCCTCCTCCCTTGGCCCTCACCCTGGGCGCCTTCCCCTGTGGGAACCAAGACTTGGGGGTGGGAGGGTGGGTTTGAGGTCTGAGAGGGTGGTGGGGGTGCAAGGGGAGACCACTCAGCTAATTCCTTGCAGGGAAGCAGAGAGGCAGGCGCCAGCGGGCCCTGGAGACTCTCAAGATGGGAAGCCAAAGCAGCCAGGGGCCCTATTAATAGGCCTACACTGCTGGCCCCATCTTTTCTCTGATTGCAGTGGAAAGGTGATGAGGCCTAATGTGGGGCCAGAAGCAGGAAGGGCAGCCTGGGATTATGTTTCAGCTAAAATCCTGTTGCCCAGATAGGTTTTAGGTCTTACCCAAGGTTATGCAGCCAGTTAGTGGTCGGGTTGGGTCTTAAGTCTGGGACTCCTTTTTCCAGATCTAGTCTCCTACCACACTGCTCATGATCCCAGGACCCCGGGATCATGACCCAAGCCGAAGAGAGACGCTTAACCGACTGAGCCACCCAGGTGCCCTAAAAGCTATTTTGAAAACATATCAAACAATGTAATTTATTTGGATCTTGATTCAAGCAAACTATTACTGAAAAACTTCTTGTGACAATTGGGAAAATATGAAAACTATCTAGATATTTGATGGTGTTAAGGAATTATTGTTAATTTTTTAGATTAAATAAATTTTATGCTTAAGTTTCTATGAACAATCCTTATCTTTTAAGGATACCTTCTGAAATATTCACAGATGAAACGATAGGTCTGAGATTTGCTTCAGAATAACCCAGGTGAAGGCATGAAGGGAGTAGACATGAAACAAGATTGGCCGTGAGTGGGTAATTACTGAAGCACAGTAATAGGTCCATGTGAATTACTAATCCTATTTTCCCTATTTTTGTATATGTTTTAAATTTTCCATAACAAAAAGGGGTTTTTAAAAAAAAAGTTTTGGGGCGCCTGGGTGGCTCAGTTGTTAAGCAACTGCCTTCGGCTCAGGTCATGGTCCCAGGGTCCTGGGATCGAGTCCCATATCGGGCTCTCTCCTCTGCGGGAAGCCTGCTTCTCCCTCTCCCACTCCCCCTTGCTTGTGTTCCCTCTCTCACTGTGTCTCTCTCTGTCAAATAAATAAATAAAATCTTTAAAAAAAAATAAAAAATAAAAGTTTTTATTTATTTTTTGACAGAGAGAGAGAGATAGTGAGAGAGGGAACACAAGTGGGGGAGTGGGAGAGGGAGAAGCAGGCTTCCTGCAGAGTAGGGAGCGCTATGCGGGACTGGATTCCAGGACCCTGGGATCATGACCTGAGCCGAAGGCAGGCGCCTAACGACTGAGCCACCCAGGTGCCCCACAAAAAGGTTTTTTAAGCTGGTCTTGATACTGTGCTGAAATCAGTCTCATTTCATTTTGTGCTTTAGTTCTGCTGTCTAGAGCAGAATTGTTCAAGCTGTGGTTGTAATCCGCTATTGGGTCATGAAATGAATTTAGTGGGTCTCCACTGGACTTTGCTTCATATGGAATGGAATGGAATGGAATGGAATGGAATAGAATAGAATAGAATAGAATAGAATAGAATAGAATTAGAAGGTATCACAATAAAGTCAAGAACTGTTTCATGAATCTTTTGATTCATTCTGTGTGTATGGGTGGTGTCTGCCCATGTCCAGATCACAACATAAATTATATTTCTTACTCCAGATTATAGCACAAATTCTTTAGAAAACATTCCTCTAGGGCAGAGGGCAGCAAACTTTTCTTTTCTTTTTTTTAAAGATTTTATTTATTTATTTGACAGAGAGAGAGACAGCGAGAGAGGGAACACAAGCAGGGGGAGAGGGAGAGGGAGAAGCAGGCCTCCCGAGGAGCAGGGAGCCTGATGCAGGTCTTGACCCCAGGACCCCAGGATCATGACCCGAGCCGAAGGCAGATGCCTAACAGCTGATCCACCCAGGTGCCCCAGCAAACTTTTCTATAAGTAGCCAAATAGTAAATATTTTTGGCTTTGTAAGCCATAGAATTGCTGTCACACTAGTCACCTCTACAGTTGGATCATAAAAGTGGCCATAAACAATACATAAATGTATATGGATGACTATGTTCCAACAAAACTTTATTTATGGATACTAAAATTTGAATTTCATACAATTTTCACTTGTCACAAAATATTCTTCTTCTGATTTTTTTCCCTAACCACTTAAAAATGTAAAAATCAGAGGTGCCGGGGTGGCTCAGTCAGTTGAGCATCCGACTCTTGGTTTCAGTTTGGGTTGTGATCTTGGGGTCATGGGATTGAGCCCTGCTTCAGGCTCCACGCTCAGTAGGAATCTGCTCGAAGATTCTCTCCTTCTCCCTCTACGCCCCCTCCCCCTAATTCTCTTTCTCTCTCTCAAATAAAAATGAATAAAAAATAAAAATGCAAAAATCATTCTTAGCTCTAGGACTGTACAAAAGCAGAAGGCAAGCTAGATTTGGCCTGTGAGCTATAGTTTGCCAAACCCTGCTCTAGATTTTCTAATGGAAAGGCTTATTGTGGGAAGGAGGGAGGTCACCCTGGTGAGGTTTTCGGAGCCTGTGTGATTGGGAAAAGCACACTAAAATTTACCATTGCTTGGATTTGTTTTGGGACTAGATATTCCATTTATTTTGAAATTTCAAATAACATTTTTAAAGGGCTTGAGATTTTTATTTTCCTTCAAAAGAAGCATGAGTTCCCATAGGTGAAGAAACACTCCCCATTACAATTGAGATATCACCTCACACCTATTAGGAGGGATGCTATCAAAAAAAGAAGGAAAGAAAGAAAGAAAAAGAAAGAAAGAAAGAAAGAAAGAAAGAAAGAAAGAAAGAAAGAAAAGAAAAGAAAGGAAGGAAGGAAGAAAGGAGGGAGAGAGAGAAAGAAAGGGAGGGAGGGAGGGAGGAAGGAAAGAAAAAACAAAACTGACAGAAAATGACAAGTACTAATGAGGATCTGGAGAAATTGGAACCCTGTGCACTGTTGGCAGGAATGTCAAATGGTATAGCTGCTATAAAAAACAGGATGGTGGCTCCTCAAAAAGTTAAACACAGGATTACCATATGATCCAGCCATACCATTTCTGGGTAGAACTGAAAGCAGGGACTCAAAGAGATATTTGTATACCCAAGTTCATAGCAGCATTACTCACAATAGCCAAAAGGTGGAAGCAACCTAAATGTCCATCAAGAAATGAATAGATTTATGGGGCTCCTGGGTGGCTCAGTCGTTAAGTGTCTGCCTTCGGCTCAGGTCAGGATCTCCAGGGTCCTGGGATCGAGCCCTGCATTGGGCTCCCTGCTCCGCGGGGAGCCTGCTTCTCCCTCTCCCACTCCCCCTGCTTGTGTTCCCTCTCTTGCTGTGTCTCTGTCAAATAAATAAAATCTTTAAGAAAAAAAAAGATGAATAGATTCAAAAATATGTGGTATATACAGACAACGGAATATTATTCAGCCTTAAAAAGGAAGGAAATTCTTATATATGCTACAACATGGATGAACCTTGAAGACACTATGCTAAATGAAACAGGTCAGCTACAAAAAGACAAATACTGTATAATATCACTTATATGAGGAACCTAGAATAGTCAAATTTCATAGCATAGGAAGTAGAATGGAAGTTGCCAAGGCCTGGGAAGCACGAGGCCTGGGGAGTTGTTTAATGAGTACAGTTTCAGTTTTGCCAGATGAAAAAGTTCTGGCAATTGGTTGTACAACAATGTGAATATATTTAATACCACTGAATTGTACACTTATAAATGGTTAAGATGGTAAGTTTTATGTGTATTTTACTACAATTTTTATTAAATTCAATTATTTAGAAGAAACAAAGGAAGACTTCCCAGAGCAATACAAAATCAACCTGTGCCTTCTTCTAGGTGATAAAATTGTAAATATATGAAGGCAGCCATTGTGCTCCATCAGCCTTCTCTTACTCAAGCCACCTGTTTTCCACTTCATCAGCTCTTCCCCATACGACAGGCTGTTCAGACCCTTTGTTTTCTTCCATTGTGCTCCTTTTAATACTTTCTAGTTGTTGCTATTGTTTTCTTTTTTGACGTTTTTCTTAAAATTGAATTCCCAGACTGAAGACCATGATCCGGAGGTGGTCTAATCAGTGTAGAAAATTTTGGAACTGTTCCTTCCTATAATCTAGCAGACCCTGGACTTTCAACAATGTCTTCTGAGAATGTTATGTACTAATACCCCAGACCTATTTTCTGGAAGCTGCTTCCCCTCATTTGGTACATGGGCCTTTGAACCTAAATGCAGGCTTTTTAATCTATTCGATTCTATTTAAGTTCATATGTTTTGCCTCAGTTGTGTTAAATTACATTAAATTGAACCACTTCCAAGAATAATAAATTTTTTAAAAGCTACAAAAAAAAAAAAAGCCCCAAACAAACTAAACACACTAGATTTCATGGTCTGAATAAAAAAGACCAAATCTGTAAGTCACGTGAGCCTTCCTTCCCAGAGTCTTCAACTATTCTTCACACGATAAACTTTAACAACTGAGCTTTTGTTAGATCAAGATTGAGACAAAAGTAAAGCAGACATGGCAAATCAGTTTCATTTAGCATGCCTGCGTTTGATTGGCAGCGGCTGCCTGCAGCACTGTGTTTAGCAGGAATCTGGAGCCTCATCCATGCAGAACAGGAAAGAGCGGAGTAATAGATTAAAGGTATCTGTCAAAGACAGAGGGAAGGAGAGAGAGGCAAGTATGCCACCAATTTGCCAGCAAGGCCCCATGGGTTTTACTGTGGTTGAATTTTTGCCAAAAGTCCTATGGCTGAAATCTAAAGGTTATTAGCAGGAGTGTTTCAATTGCTCTTATTTGTCGCTACCCTATAGTAGGAAATAAAGCTAGAAAAGGAAACCTAATGTCTGTAATTCCCTCAGACTTTAAAGGACATCTGCATGTGCTGGGCTGTTAGTTCTGTTTCATCCCCACCCACCCAATTGTGAGCCAGTGTCTAAATCAGAAACAGGAATCATAATTCTAAAGGAAACCAATGGATAGAAGAAAACATTGTAATATTTTTAATTATACATAATATTAAATGAAATATATGTATGTGAAAATATTTTTTAATTTTATATGAAACATGTATGTGTATATAAATCAATCCCTACTAAGACAGATCCTTATACTGTGTACCATATATAAAGACATATAAAATCAGAAATGCATTAGGAAAAGCAGAAATACATAGGAAAAGCAATGATTAATCTCAATATCTTCTGTATCCTATTAAATTAAAAGAAATTCAGTGTATTTTTATGTTATATGGCAAATAATGGCCCAGAGCCAAATCTGGCCCGTCATCTGTTTTTATGTGGCTTGTAAGCTAAGAATGTTTTTTTTATATTTTTTAAATGGTTGGGAAAAAATAAAAAGAAGAAGAATATTTCATGCATGTGAAAAGTATATGCAATTCAAATTTCAGGGTCCACAAAGTTTTATTGGAATAGAACAATATTCTTTTACATATTATCTATAGTTGCTTTTCCATTGCAACAGCAGAGTTGAGTCATTTTGAGAGACTATATGGCCCACAAAGCCAAAAAATATTCCCTATCTGGCCATTTACAGAAAAAGTTTACTTAAGGGATAGTGGCCATGATCATGTCCAGGATATAGTTTCTTTCACAGATTTAGCATTGCATCTTGTATTTTGGATCCAAAAGCAAGTAAAATTTCAAGTGATTTGGGGTTTGTTCCTACCCATGCACTTCTTTTATAATATATCTTAATATAAAATAACTTAATAAATGATAAATCAGTCTAAATCTTTTATAAAGTCACAAAATACAGTGATTATTATACTAAAATTGTTAAATATTTCTTGTTTTAATTCTGATTTTTAAAATTTAAAATTTTTTAAATTATTAAATAAAAATTATTACAATAACCATTTTCTTTTTAAAGAGAAACACCTAGCACCTGGCATATACTGGGCATGCAATAAATGCTTGTTACTTTTAACTAAAATAGTTTAGGGGCGCCTGGGTGGCTCAGTCATTGAGCATCAGCCTTCAGCTCAGGTCATGATCCCAGGGTCCTGGGATCGAGACCCGCATCGGGCTCCCTGCTCTGCGGGAAGTCTGCTTCTCCCTCTCCCACTCTCCCTGCTCATGTTCCTGCTCTTGCTATCTCTCTGCCAAATAAATAAATAAACTCTTTAAAATAATAAAATAAAATAGTTTAAATCTTCTTATTTCAATTCATTAAATGAAGTAGTTACTCCAGATGTGTGAAAATAAATGAAGGGTGCCCAAATGAGAACAAGCAAAGGCTATTAATTAGGGCTTGCTATAGCAAGGGCATCAGCTACCATCACTTACACTTGGAGAGACGAAAAACAGGCAGAGGAGTGGAGAAGCTTTCTGGTGGAAAAAGGGGAAGGCTGTGGCTGTGCCTTCCTGGAGGCTGGTGACATGCTCACACTGTCGGCAGGCTAACGAGAAATGGGGCATCCTGAGTAATGGGCTAGGGAGCATATGTGGCTATCTCCAGTTGGTCCTGAATTAGAAGCAGGGGCAAAAAGTAGGGAAGCTGTCAGTTATTAATCAAGTCTTGGGGCCAATTGCTACAAGAGTTGTCGTCATTTCGCTTCCTGGATTGGTTGCTGTAGACAACTGGTCCAAGTTGTATTTTTAAAAATGGTCTCACCATTGTCTGTTTGTATATTAATCTCTCAAATGCAAGAGACTAAAATTCACTTCAATGCCACAGACATTGGACAACCACTAGCTACATGCCAGGAACTACATCAGATGCTGGGAATAAAAGATAAAGATGGCACGGCCACTGCCCTACGTTGTGGGGAAGACAGGCACATACGAAGCCTATACGGAGGGCAGTCTATCCCTTATCTCTTGTAGAGATGGAATTAAAGCTTCTTACAAAGAGCTGTTGACACATAGCCTTCCAAAAGAGATTTCACTGCCTTCATAGGCAGTGCAAGGCTCTTGGATTGAGGAAATGTTTTTGTATCTGTCCCGCTAACATTTAAGACAATGTTCTCAAAGTCTACCCAGCAAAATGGTAAATCCATGAAATTTTTAAATTTTTTTTCAATTTAAGGATTTCTTTGATTTACTGTTGCTTGTACTCTTACAAACCAGAAAAGTGAAAACTATAAAAAATGAACTAAACTAAGATGCAACGTCTTCCCACAACCAGTTTGTCGACTTTTGAGAAGCATGAACACGAATATTGAATGGCACCAGCCAAACAGCAATTATTATACCGCAGGCAATGGGAAGCCCTCTGTCCCAATCTGATTAGCCAGAACCCCCAATTTTCCACCTGGAGCCTGGTTCTCACTCCCTACTGTACTTCAGGCTGCTCATCTGTCCTTCTTGGATCTTACAAGTCCTGTGGGCTCACTGAGTTTTATCAATGGCATCCATCACTTCTGACTCATTCTATGGACCAAAGCAAGTCATATGGCCACACCCAAGTCAAGAAGGCAGGAAAGCAGGCCCCCAGCACAGGGAGGAGAAAAGAATCAGAGTCAATGGTACAGTGTACCTCACAGCATCTGTCTCTGCCTTTGCATACCAGTGTAAAAGCATAAACAATAAAGCTCATGTAACCTGTCCCACAGCTCCAGCCTTCAGTCTCATCAAGCTCATTAATAAAGCGCAGCAATGTAGGAAACTGAGCTTTGGAAAAGACAGATTTAGGTTTGTTCCCTAGTTCTCACCATTTACACCACTGAAACCCTGGGCAAGTTACTTGACCTTTCTCTGACCCTCATTGTTTTCATCTGCAAAAGAGTTAATAACAGTATCTTCTTTAGATGTAAAACATTACATGTCTTTATCAGTTGGGGTACAGTAGGAAGCAGATGGCGCTCTCCAACAGTACAATTTAACAAGAGTTGAATAAAGGGTCTCAGGTGTGAGCCGTGTAGGGAAACCAACAAGGGATAGTGCAGTATTCCAGGGTAAGCAAGACCGAGAGATCCTATGTCTGAAAGGGAACCCCAGAGCTGTGGCCTCCTTGGAGGGATACAGTCAATCTGCAGCAAGCCAGAGGAGAATAATACCCCAATCTCCTTCCTCATCTTCTTGTCCCCCTCTCTCTTGCCTGTGCTTCCCATTGATCAAACCCAAAGGGAAGCCAGAGAACAGGAGCCTGCCAATGCAGCAAAGACAGGACAGCCTCCCAAGTATGGTTGCCAGATTTAGCAAATAAAATTACAGGCACCCAGACAAATTTAAATTTCAGATAAGGGCGCCTGGGTGGCTCAGTTGGTTAAGCGACTGCCTTCGGCTCAGGTCATGATCCTGGAGTCCCTGGATCGAGTCCCGCGTCGGGCTCCCTGCTCGGCAGGGAGTCTGCTTCTCCCTCTGACCCTCCCCCTTCTCATGTGCTCTCTCTCTCATTCTCTCTGTCTCAAATAAATAAATAAAATCTTTAAAAATAAATAAATAAATAAATAAATAAATAAATAAATAAATAAATTTCAGATAAATAGGGGTGCCTGGGTGGTTCAGTCTGTTCGACATCAACTCTTGGTTTCAGCTCAGGTCATGATCTCATGCGTCGTGGGATGGAGCCTCGCATCAGGCTCCACGCTCAGAAGGGAGTCTGCTTGAAGATTCTCTCCCTCTGCCCCTCCCTCCACTCTCTCTCTCTTTCTCTCAAATAAATAAATAAATCTTTAAAAATTTTTCAGATAAACAACAAATACTTTTTTTAGTACAAGCATGTCCTAAATATTGCATGAGACATACTTATAGTGAAAAGGTATTTGTTCACTGAAATTCAAATTTAACTGGGCCTCCTATATTTCATCTGGCAACCTGATATCCCAGGGCATAGAGCAGGGTGAAAAAGAGGGGAGGGTGGATCTGGAAAGGCAAAATGAGACTATCCAGAACAGTGCCCATATTCCTTTTGCCAATAATCCTATTCTACCGCTTTCCTGTGCTCATTGTAGGCTCTGAGCTTCTCAGGCCAGCCTTTATTTCTCTCACTACTGACTAATGAAAAATACCAGGCATGGTTGTGAAAAAGAAATGCCCTCCCAACAGCTGGTGAAAGAAATCTCCACAAGATTGGCCTCCCCTCCAGCTGCAGAAAAGCAATGAAGAGTCTATGTCACAAAACTGCCTTTGCAAATGGTTTTTCTAACAAAGGAGTTTTCTAAGACAGCTAGACTGTGAAAGTAAGCTTTCACTTCTTAAGTCTGTAATTTTACTTGGTCTTCTTTCTATAATAATGTATTGCCTTGGTAATGATTATTTAAATTGATAGCTTTGTTTTCTGGAAGGTATAAATATTTGTAAATTTTCTTTAAGCCAGGAAAAAATTAATGGCACTTTCCTTTTCTCCCACATGCACAAGCTATTTTAAAACCTATGATTCTAGCTAGATTTTTTTAAATTTTAAACAAAGTTTGAAGGTCTATATTAAGATTAGAATTAATAAGAGTATCTATCTCATTGTGCAAATTAAATGGGCTACTGCCTGGGAAGTAGTTAACAATTACACATAATAAACTCACTCATTCGAGACTGGCTATCAAAATCGCAAACTAAGATTCATGCATGTGTGCGTTAGAACAGAAACTCAAAGTGGAACCAAGGAAATCAGGTGGGGTGTTACATGCAGCCAGGAGGGGGCAGGCCTCGTGACCAGCCCTAGGAGAGAGCTGCCCTGGGGAGAGGAGTCTATACCCAGGGCCTCTCTACCAGGCTCCATCATGGGCATGCGTGGGGCCCAGTAGGAAGGCAGAAACAGTGACACAGTGATTGAGAGTCTAGGAGAAAGTGATATACACAAGAACAAGCAGGCAGGCCACATCTGACCACAGGACACTGGGACTCTCCTCAGTTCGTCTAAAAATAATTCACAAACGATTACAAATTATGTTTTAAGCTAAAACTAATTTTTAACATTTTTCAATGTCCTTGCCTCTACTAGCTTCTTTATTCTTATTATACCATCTGTGGAGCATTTTAAGGAACTCTGAACAAATTCATCTAATGACACTTCAGACTTAATGTGCATTTATAAACAATAATAATTAGAGAGAGTCTTTTTTTTTTTTAAAGATTTTATTTATTTATTTGACAGAGAGAGAGCACAAGCAGGGGGAGTGGCAGGCAGAGGGAGAGGAAGAAGCAGGCTCCTGCTGAGCAGGGAGCCCGATGGGGGGCTCAATCCCAGGACCCTGAGATCATGGCCTGAGCTGAAGGCAGACGCTTAACCAAATGAGCCACCCAGGCGCCCCAGAGGTAGTCTTTCCTGAGCACTTCCTATGTGCTGGGGGATATTAATACAGCACTTGACTTACAGTATACAGCAGGAGCTCTGGTGACAGATAGCGTAGATTCAAAGCCCAGTGCCGTGCTTTACCAGCACACGGTGCTGGGGGGTTATCTCCCCCCTCTGCCTTAGGTCCTTCATCGGTACAATGCTGGCTGTACACAGAGTGCTGCTCACAGCGAACAGTAACACGTCAGCGTGCATCCTCTCATGCCATCACTCCAATACGGCCAGGTCAGTTTGGCATGAAGCCCATTTTATGGTCAAGGAAACAGGCCCAGGGAGGTTCAGCTGCCTGTCCAAGTTTATGCAAGTTCAAATCTAGGTCTTTCTGACTCAGACCCACGCATGTTCTTAACCACTGTGCTCTGCCAAACTCCCACCATTTATCAAATCTGCAGCATTTTCAAAATGACAGAATTGTTTTGGATCTGTGTGCATTTATTCTATTTTTTAACTTTTAAAGAACTTTTTTTGCCAGTTTATCTAAAGAGCCGTTCATTCAGAATAGAACTAGGGTCACAACAGACTATCAAGCCCTGGCCTGAAAAACAAAGGATGAGTCACCAGGTCAAGGGTATGAGGAGAGGGCTGGGTCCCCGCCATCAGCAGGGAGTCCAGGGGCAACCGAACCTGCACAGGAGGCCGAAATAGGAGGAGCGGCAATGCCCCACCGAGACCGGGGCATTTCCACTCCCCTCGGTCTCCATGATAACAATTAAATAGAGGTATAATTAGCCAGCTATGTGGAAACTGTGACAGAAAGCGGTTAAATGACTTGCCCTTTAAGTGATGCGACAGCTGGAACTCGTATTAGAGCTTCAGGTACCTGGCAGGAAGTGGAAGAAGGGGCCAGACCACACAACCATGGGGCATTCCTCAGAGAGGATCCGAGGCGGATGCAGGTGGTGCACTGCACCTACACCCATGAGCTAGGGGGGCGTCTGGAGCCTTGTCTGGGTTGAAAGGATCCTAGCCAAAGTGGGACACACCCAAGTGGATTGGAGCATGAGCTGCTTCAGGGTTCTCTCTCTCTCTACTGCCCCCACAGGCATATGTGGTTCTTGGAGGAAGAAATTGGAAGGAGTGTAGAGGAAGGTAAAGGAAGCAGAGAGAGAGAGAACAAGTGAGCACCGAGTGCTGGCATGAACTCTGTAGGGACTAGACCCTGGCGCGCTGCCTACCAAGCAGAACAAACCCTTCATGACCCCAGACACTACCACCATTCTGCAGCTGCCTCTGGATGCAACTTGGAAACTCCCAACTCTGCATTCAAAGTGAAGATACCAAAGCACTCAACTTCATCTAGCCCATGACAAAAGGTGGGGGAGATACTTGGGTTCTGTATCTGCCACTTGTAACAGAAAACCTGATCAACAGTAGTTTAACCACAAGCATATTTAATCATCTCACCAAACAAAATGTCTGGAGGTAGTGTGTGTGTGTGTGTGTGTGTGTAAGAGAGAGAGAGAGAAAGAAAGAGAGAGAAATATCAAGAATAATTAGCCAAATAGACCCAATTCCCCCAAACCCCTTAAGAGCTTGCTATGGTGAAACCAATTTTACAGGCATCTGTCTGACATAGACAGCCAATTATTGGGACCCCTCTAGAATCTGCTGTATCTAAGGGCTTGCCATGCTACCTTTCCCTCTGGTGGGACCTAGACCAAACAGGCAGGGGACAAAGTAAATGAGGCGCTCAAAGACCCACTGACCTTACTTAACCAGCTGGGAGCTGAAGCTGAAATCGCTCACAAAGGGGGTGTACTTGTTACCTTCCTGGAGATCAGAACTGTGGTTGAACAGAATCACTGAGGCCTCTGATTGAGAATTTTTCAAACAATGAACTTCATTCAGATGTAGTCTTCCTGGTTGCCCTCCAGGCAAACTGCTCTCACCCTGTTTCAGTTTTCTATTGCTGTATGAAACACACACACACACATACACACACCAAAACATACTGGCTTAAAGCTATAACAATTTATCATTGCTCTTAAGTCTGTGGGAGACTGTAGCTGGGGTCACTCATGCAGCTTGCATTTAGTGGGGAACTCAGTTAAGGACCCTGGTTCTCCTTCATATGGTCTTTCTTTCCATGTGACATCTCCAACTCTAACTCCTCTCCAGGTGGCTTCTCTCTAACAGGGTAGCCTAGACTTCGTTACAGCATGGTATAGGGTTGCAAGAGTGATCCAAGGGACAAACCCCAAGGTACCACTGTGTATCCAGCCTCTGCCTATCTTATGCCTACTAATATCCCATTGGCCAAAAAAGCCACAGGGACGGGTGCCTGGTTGGCTCAGTCTGTAGAGCACGGGACTCTTGATCTTGAGGTTGTGAGTTCGAGCCCCATGTTAGGTGTAGAGATTACTTAAAAAGAAAATCTTTAAAAAAAATGTTAAAAAGGGATGCCTGGGTGGCTCAGTGGGTTAAGCATCTGTCTTCAGCTCAGGTCATGATCCCAGGGTCCTGGGATTGAGTCCCACTTCGGGCTCCTTGCTCATCATGGAGTTTGCTTCTCCCTCTGCCTGCCACCCACCCCCCCGCTTGTGCTCACATGCTCTCTCTCTGACAAATAAATAAATAAAATCTTTTTAAAAATAATTTAAAAAAAGCCACAAGGCAGGTGTGGGAGGAGAGTCCACAAGTGGTTCACTGGTTTCACTGAGGGTTCACTGTCTACTACAATCTCAAAGTGCCAATTTCTTTATTTACCTCTGAAGAGCATAATACTCTTCATGGAGGACAACTGTGAGACCCTATGGCCTAAAGACTCTCAGAGTCACCAGAAACCACCTGGTAACAGTGAACATAGAATTGAATTAAAGAGTATTTCAGAATATGTCTTAAGAAGATTTATTACTTGGTGCTACCTAAAAAAAAAAAAATCATATTAATAAGGGTCAGTGAAAATATAAATGCAAAGAATTTAATCAGAAGATTTAAATGATTGAGTCTGGAAGGTAATGGGTATGCCTAATTGAAACTTGTTTTCAGAAATGCTTCTCTGATCTGCCTCTTTTCTTAAGTTAGTACTTAATATATCCATTTCTTTATTCCTTCAGTTAAGCGTTTACGGAGCACCAGGCATGACTCTACACGCTAAGGTTTCATGCTCAGTCCTACTCCATCTCTCGCCATCTCCTACCTGGACTCTGCCAATGGCCCAAGAGCTGGTCTCTCCATACCAACCACATGTGCTCCAAAGTCCAAAAACATAAAACTAAACCCATTTTGTTTTAACTTTAAAAGGCTCTGACACTGGAGGCACCTGGGTGGCTCAGTCAGTTGGACATCTGATTCTTGATTTTGGCTCAGGTCATGATATCGGGGTCGTGAGATCGAGCCCCTGAGGTTCTGCGCTCAGTGGGGAGTCTGCTTGAGATTCTCTCCCTCTACCTCTCTTCCTACTCTCTCCCTCTCTCTATAAATAAATCTTTTTTTAAAAAAGCCTCTGACACTGTATAAAATCTAAACCCTCTAGAATGGCTTTCAAGACCCTTCAGAATCCAACTCCCATCTACTTTTTTTATGAAGGGTAAGATCATGACTCTCATACAAATATGAAGTGTTTTATTTAGCCCACTAATTAATAAGGAACTGGAAAGGTGTTAAAATCCAGTCCAAAGGAGTATCCACAGAGCGGACACAGGTATAGGCACTCAGGAATGCTGAAATGAATTTGTTAACAGGAGCAAAACTGGATGCTTCCTTCCACCTGTATGCTTTGGGGTTGAAGGAGATGGGATTCAACTGCGTCTCCACCTGAAAAAATTCATTTTCATTTCTATAGACAAGAATTATTTGCCTTAGAGTTCTATAACTTACAGGGTTGGAAATAACTCGAAGATGGTGAGAGGCACAGACTTACTACAGAGCCACATAATACGGAAGAGTGTACTAGACAATGCCCAGCATTCTATAAGATACCCAGTAATCTTTTCTTTTTTTTTTTTCCATTTCAAAGTCTGAGCATTTTTTTTAATACTTTCCAGCCTCATCATCAACAGTTTCTTCAGCCCTTCACCCTATGTTATTGCCACACTGTGCTCCTCACAGTTGCCCCACGCACTTCTGGCCACATTCACAGGCACTTTCTGCACCCTCAGCATGAAATGGGCCCACTCTCTATTTGGAGATATACCCATCACTTTATTTATTCAGCATATACTCCTTTCTACACCAATAATAAGCCAAGCAGTGATGATTCAGAAGTGAAGAAGACAAGGTCTCAGCCTAACCTGGGAATTGTACCCCACGTGTGCTATCTACCTTGAATCATCCAGACTTTGGGAAATGCACTGATGTCCAACCATTGTGTACCTGTGAGTTCAATGGGGCTTCCCTCAAAGTGCCAGGATATTTCCACTGTTGATCATTCTGAATGAAAGAGGAGCCCTCAAAGGAGACTGAGGAGGAACATTCAGAGGGCAAAGAAGATCAGGAGAGACCAAGACAAGACAACCAGAGGAGGAGTAAGAAGTGGCCAACAATGCAATCACCATGGAGAGGTCCAGCAAGAATAGGAATTAAATATGCCCATGGGTTTTGGAAACGCCCTTTTGCAGTGTTTCAATGGAAAGACAGAGGCAGAAGTCATATTACTGTGGGCTATAAAATGAAATAGGGGGTATAGAATTGTAGAGACTGGATGTGTTGTTTTTTTTTTTTCTTTTGAAGGAATAGGAATTCAATTTTAGAACTAGAAAGGGGAGAAGGGTGGGAAGAAAAAGTGTAAATACAGTAGCTAAGTCAGTTCCCAAGCAATATTGTGATGTAGAAAGAGCACTGGATTTGGAGTAAAAAAAATTGCATTCAAATCCTGATTATGAGACTTCAGGTTTGTTTTGCAATCTCTTTAGACCTTAGTTTTCTTATCTGTGAAGTAGGTATGGTAATACCTCAAAATATCATTCAATGACATAATCTTTATAAAACATAGTACAAAGCCTAGGACACACTATGTGTTCAATATGTACTATTTTAAGCCTCAGAGAAACATTCATTGAGGTTTAGTTTGGTTTTTACATCCTGTCAGGCTGGGGTTTCAGAAGTGAAGAGTAAAAGTTCCCATTGTCCAAGTGAATTCCTTGTTAGTAAGAGTTTGCATTTCGGGATCTGTTTCTAAATAAGAACCTGGGAGATTATCTTGCTTTGCTTTGCTTTGCTTTGCTTTGCTTTGCTTTGCTTTGCTTTGCTTTGCTTTGCTTTGCTTTGCTTTGCTTTGCTGAAGGGCAAGGGCCCAGAATAAACCCTACAAACCAGGTCTTTTGAGAATGGTACACTGCCCTTTCCTCCTTACTAATTTCGACCCCAGAAAGACTCTTAAGACGGAAGCAAAAGAGAAATATGAACAGCTCCTTTTTATTGCCACAGAGACAAAGAAACAAAGAACTGAAGCAGCCTGCAGTAGAATTGACACAAACCCTAAGCCTCCTACGACTAACGTACGTACCACCAATCGCCCTCAAGTCCCCAAACCTGCCACTCCCACCCCCTGAAGAATTAACTACTTGAACAGATGACTTTAGGTTTCCTTTCTGTCCTAAAGAGGGGAAAACACTTTCTTTCCTCTAGACAGCATCCTAATTTGTCTCCACTTAGCCACATAGCTCAGGACAAGGGCCTTTAAAATTAATGATGCTTTTCCAAGAGTAATTGCTTCTGCTCTAATCACATGCTATTTCTTGCTACCCACGGAGTTCAGCGTTAAGAGTGCCTAAAGGAATCAGCAAATTGCCCGAAATGCACTGCTCTCAAGCCTCCAGGTTGCTTAATAAATGATGATGAGTCACCCTAAGGCAGGTAGTCACCTCACACCCCTTACAACGTGAGCTTGCACGTCAATATGCTCCCTAGGAGCCAAATCAGAATGTTGGGCTGGGAAAGGTCAAGTCTCAGATTTTTTGAACGCCTTCCCAGCTGTTTTTTTCCTTAATTGAGGTAAATTCACATAACATACAATTAGCTATTTTGAAGTGTACAATCAGTTGTGGGGCGCCTGGGTGGCTCAATTATGCATCTGACTTTGGCTCAGGTCATGATCTCAGGATCCTGGGATAGAGCCCCGCCTTGGGTTCCCAGCTCAGTATGGAGTCTGCTTCTCCTTCTCCCTCTGCCCCTTCCCCTGTTTGTGCTCCCTCTCTCTTCCTCTTTCTCTTTCAAATAAATAAATAAAATCTTAAAAAAAAAAAGCGCTGTTGGTTTAAAGTATACAATCAGTTGTAGTCGGTGTATTCACAATGTTGCACAACCACCAGCTCTCTCTGGTTTCCAAACATTTCCATCCCCCCATTAAAACACCCTGGACCCATTTAAGAAGTCATTCCTCAGTCACTCCTACCCGAATCCCCTGGTAACCTCTAATCTGCTTTCTGTCTCTGGATTTGCCTATTCTGGATATACCATATAAAAGGAATCATATGTGACCTTTTGTGTTTGGCTTCTTTCACTTAGTGCAATGTTTTCAAGGTTCATCCATGTGGTAGCATGTATCAGCACTTCTTTCTTGTTTATGGCTGAATAGTATTCCACTGTGTGGATATACCACAATTTGTTTATCCACTCATCTGTTGGTGGACATCTGGGTTGTTTCACCTTTTGATTATTATGAATAATGCTGCTATGAACATTCTCGTACAGATTTCTGTGTTGATCCCAGATGGTTTTGATATGCCTCTTCACTCCTTCAGCTCACGAAGAACATTTGATTAGAACAACTTCCAAGAAACCCTCGGTAAGAAGGAATAAGATAGCCTTAAGAAGAAAGGGATGTTCTTTTTTGTCATTTTGTTTTTAGTTTGCTACATGATTTTATTGAAAACGTTTAGCATGGTACTGGAGAAACATTGTATTCCATACAGACACCACAGTGTCACTATTCCTGGATATTGCCATCACATAATATGATCTAATATGAATTTCTATAAATTTTTGATATAATTTGAGTTTGGGGTTCGATGACTTTTGCATGTTTATATTTCCCTGACTCCCTTATTTGACTAGATGGAGGCTGAGCCTCTCCTGATTCAAGAGTTAGACATGAGCAGAAAATGGGGCTGGTCTTCTGGACCAGTGAGGAGCAAGAGTTGGGGAAGTCCTGGGATCAGCTGCTTAAAGATCAGATAAAGATAAAGATCAGAGGATCTTTATCAACCTGGTTGGATTGCAATCCCCAAATCTTAAAATTTGGCCTGATAATTCACAAATGTATATAAAATACTTTAGAATACAAAAGTAATGTTAAGTAACGGTAGAACAACAAATTCTCAAACCAGGGAAAGACAATGCAGATTTTTAAGTTAGGTTTTCTGTCTGAGAATCACTATTGTAAAACTAGTTCAGTATATTCTTAGACTCCAAATATCACAAAGCCAAATGTTTATCTCCAAATCAACTAGTATTAGCCATGTCAACATGTCTGTATTTCATGTCACGATGTCTTCATAAACAGGTCAAAAACTGCATTTCCATTTCTCCAAGGAAAGATATTCAAATGCAGAATTCATATATTTCTCAAAAATAATAGATACTACACAGCTTCAAACCATGGTCCTTTCATCATGCTAAACGAATTCTTTCCAGGTATGCACTGTTATACCATGCCTGTCAGATTTAAATGAAGTTCTCTGCACCGTAGAAACTCTGTACACCATAGAAACACCGTAGAAAGGTCTACACCGGTTCTTCAATAACTAAACACTACTTGCTAGCTTTAATTTTGACTTCTTACTCTGTCAGAGATTAAAACTGTAAGTGTTATTCAAATTTGTTCGATAAATAGCTTTGATTCTCAATTCAGAATTTACATCAGAGGTTATATTCTTTCCCTTTATTAAAATACAGCAGAATGGAGGTTCCCAGGTTCTGTCTAGCCAGGCAAATCCCTACACCTTTGTTTTTGATCTGAATTATTCAGGTTGGATATTCCAGCCAATATTTATCTAAAGTTCAACTCTTCTCTTCAGCTGTCTAGGTGGCAGGGCATCTCACTTAGGGAACTGCTGTAAATTATCAGCCTGTGGGTAACAATCCTCAGTGAGGTTTTCCCCACCATCACTTTGACAATTTTTTAACATTATCCTAATGAAACAATTAAGGTTTACTTATTAATACTTTTTTCTTAACATTCTCTTATCTATATTTTTCAGATAAAATCTGCAGTTAAAATAATCATTTGCCTGGGGCGCCTGGGTGGCTCAGTCATTGGGTGTCTGCCTTCGGCTCAGATCATGGTCCCAGGGTCCTGGGATCGAGGCCTGCGTCGGGCTCCCTGTCCAGCGGGAAGCCTGCTTCTCCTTCTCCCACTCCCCCTGCTTGTGTTCCCTCTCTCACTGTGTCTCTCTCTGTCAAATAAATAAGTAAAAAAAAAAACTTAAAAAAAAAAATCATTCGCCTGACAGACTTGCTGGTTCAGAATACAAAAAGCAAAAGTGTATTTAATACGAATGAAATAAATACAGAAAGGGGATAGTGTTTAAATATGCAGTCAGAGGCACTCATAGCAGATTTATCTATTTCTTCTATCAAAAAGCAAAAAAGAAGATCAGACTGAGTAAGTGCTAATGGATTTAAGTTAGTCTTTATTTTGAGGGAAATCCACAACATAAGATTATTGAGGGGAAAATGAAGGATAGAGGAGACAAATACAATGCAAAAAAAACAAAAACAAAACAGAGCGCACCTCAAAGAACTGGGAGTTCTGTACATCTTCCAACTTCAATTTGCAACCCACTAAGGCAGTCAGAAATTGCTCATCAATTTGATGATAAGTTTGAAGAGAATAGTTCTATTGCTGGACTTGACTTTGGAATTTTAAGACTTAGAAGTTCAAGTAAGTGTAGGCAGTTACCACATGTCTTAAGAAGTAGTAGTTTAAAAGTTGTGGAGATAGTCCCAGCTGCATTAGAGGCAATTCATAAAACTGCTTTTAGTTATGATTACATTGCCTCTGATTTGTCTATCAGAAAATAAATGATTCATTGGCATTTTTAGCTAAATAAAATTCAGTTTAAATTAACGAAAATAGCTAACTAGTTTATTTGAACCCTGAAAGTCAACATTCACGGTATTTCATGATTTTCTAATGCACACTCAAAAAGAAAGAGCTAATTTCAGTTTTACCCCAATGATATTATTATTACACATAAACTAATACACGAAGTGCTTTAATAGGAAGTTATCCTTGACAACCTTGGAAATACGTAAACTATGAATTTCCACAAGGGGATTATATTATATGAGAAAATTATACAATTATATGATTGTGGCTTCAGAGTATCCTAAGAACAAAGGTAAAAGTTCCCCTTCGCAACAAGGTAAAGTGACACCAAAACTTCTCATTCAAGACAAGTTCCATTAACAAGAAAACAAACATTCCTCTACCCCTAACCACTGTTTCCTAAAACCATAGAGATATGCTCCAAAGTTTAAAACAGAGATCTGATGCTTTAATATTCACCATTCTATATTTTACTGAATTCTAAAGTCAAAAAACTTTAATTCAGGGTATCATGTATGAAATCATAATATTCTGGAGATACGAAGGGCCATGGCTAAGACACATGTACTGTTGTCCACTCTTCGGATTGCCTCAGCCAAAATCATTGAAATACCCATAACTTGAATCTTAGAGCAGTGTTTCGTTTTATCCTCTTGCAGAATGGTGTTTGTGATGTTGACAGCTTCAGAGGCAGCATTACTAATTCTGGAACTAGCTGGCCCTGAGAAGATTCCATGAGTAAAAATGGCATAAACTTTAGTGGGTTTGGCATGGAGTAGCTTGATTGCAGTATAGCATTTTGTGCTGATCATGTCGACCACGAGGATGGCCACCTGATCTTTCATTAATCACCAACCAGAATCATCTTATTCATCTCCATGACTCTCCTTCTTTCTCTGTGTTACAAGGCAAATGCCACCTTCAGTCTGTCCATGGATGATAACCTCCTGCTTCGGGGATAATGATGACACGGTTCCTCTGGTCTGCAATATTCTCCGGGTTCTCTATGTGAGTCACTCACAGGGATAGCACAGAAGCCCTGGTTCTGAGCAGCATGTAGGCCCATGGTAATGATGTGATCTGCCCCAGCTACTAGAAGCACAGAATGATTTGCATACAAGTACTTTTGGAGGTCTTCCCAGGAAGTGAGTAGGGGAGCAGAGAAGTGTGTTACACGGTGTGACAGGATGTGTTAATGCTGTTATGACAACTGGGGCTCCATCCCATTGGGGACCCTCCAAGAGACTGCACAGAACACACCTGAGAATTGCCCCTATCTAGGAGCAAGAGAGCTCAGAGTTTTATCCATCAACTCCCATCCCCATTAGTTGAGAGCCACTCCTGGGGGCAGGAATTCCCCAGCACTTCCAGGCATAGCATGTGCATGAGGCCAGAGAAAACCTGCAAACAGAATCACGTGCTGGAGTAGGTCATTGGCGTTACATAGAAACTGTCCACCCAAGTTACAAGTGACCTCCATGGTAGGCCACGGGGCTATTGCAGGGGGCATTGACAGCATCCTCTACAGTTCCCAGAGCCCAATCGACAGGCAGATTCCTCAACTTCCACGCCTCAAACACAATCTCCTGTTTCAGATGTTCCTGCTGTCCATTTTAACTAGATTTTATCTGGATTCAAACAGTAACAGGATGGGGAACTGTTTCCCCACAGTGTGCATTGGGCCAGCCCCTAGCAGTAATTCAGGAAAGGACAAGACCTAACGGGTACTAAGCACCCACTACAGGCCAGGTTCTGTACATACATGGACTCACGGTAATGCTCAAAACAGCCCTATCACATACATAAGATCCTCCCAATTCTATATACGTATACATATACACATACATATGAAAACTGAGATCTAGAGAGAGAAGTAACTTACTCCATCTCAAACGGCTAGGAAGTGACACAGTCAAACCAACTGTGGTAAACTCTAAAACCTCCTAGAGAAACCAGAGCCTCTTCACCTCTCAGGAAAAACATTTCCCTTAGATCAAGGGACCCAAGTTTAAAGAATTCCTGGAAACTTCAGAAAGCTCCAGTCCTCCTAGAGCTTAGGATGAAATAAATCTGACTCTCCAGCAAGACATCTTTTCCTAATACTGAAATCATACCTGAACCCTGAACCACATAAACCACTCCTTAATACACATCCACTCAACACAAAGCCTTTTACATATCCAGCTATTTTCGCTGCTTTGAGTTTATATGAAGAGGGACTGATGTGGAACAAGCCACAGAGCAGAAATCTATACCTACACATGTTACCTCCCTCTAGGGGGACACTTTCCAGAAATAGGGATTACAGAAATTCAGCACCTATTAAGTGGAGAGATTCTGCCCACAAGTGGAATAAGTTTTAAAGAGTCTGAGTGACGTACATGGCTGTCCATCATATGAGTTTTAAAACACTGATGCTCAAGATCTTTGTGGCATTTTAGAAAGCTTCAGTGCCTTGGCATAGCCTAGTCCCACTACCTGGAATGTTTTTCCCCTTTAGTAGGCAACAACCACTGAAACTCAGCTCAATGATTATCTTTTCTAGAGAGCCTTTCCTGACTACTCGTTGTGGAGGTGATCTCTCTCCCCTTCCTTTTATGCACCCACAGCCCCCTCTTCCTGCTCCATTTCTAGGTGTCCCTGGCAGCTCATCTGTGGTTCCCATCACTATGGAAAACTCCTTAAGCTTCTGCAATCTCCACCTGTGGCAAAATGAACACCCAATCTGGACCTAGGAGAAAACCTGGGCCAAACTGTCCCACTGAGCATATCGCTTCTTCCCCATCTTTTCCTCACCCCCTTGCTGGCACAGGCTGCCTCTTGCCTGACTCAGTTTTCTCCACTAATTAAATGTCACACTTCCAGCTGCAATCACCAAGAGATGCTCTCCAGGCAATTCAGTAAAGGGAAAAATAAGGTCCTTCCCATTTCGTACTACCCTCATGAGATGTTGACCCGTGAAGCTGCCTGAAACTAATGACAAATAACAGGGTTACTGTGAGGATGTGTTAATGTGGCCCATGTCTCAAGGAGCAGCAATTATGAGACAAAATGCCTTCCTTGCAGAATCCACCCCTCCCCTCTCCACATGCTCCAAAAGCCAATGTATTCCTCACATGGTACCACATTAGGGAGATCTCTTGTAGCTTTCTGGTCAAGATGTGAGCTTCTGAAAGGCAGGCACAAAGTAAGTGCTCGATAAATGATTGTTTTATTAATGAATTAATGATAACCATGAACAAAATTTGAAATCTCCCTGCCTCTTTTATTCTCTCTAAAACTTAAAACTAATTGCTTTGGAAGCTAGCCATTTTCTGATTAATACAGGCCACATTCTCAGTCTCGTTCTTAAAAAAAAAAAAAAAAGCTTCCTACTCTGTTGTCTCTTCTTAATTCAATAAGAAGCACTTGAGCCCCTTTGCCCAAGCCCTGTGCTTTGTGATAAAAGATTCAAGGATAACTAAAGGCTCAATTCTCAGAGGGAATGTTATGGACTAAGGGGCAGGTGGATTGAATTGTTGAAATGGAATTGCTGTGATGGAAAAATGATAAAACTAAGTTGACCCAGAGGCTCTTTAAATAGTAGTGATAACTACCGCCATTTATTGAGCACTTACTATATGGTTGAAACTATACTGGATACTTTACATACTTGGTTAATTTTTACAACTCTAAGAGGTGGTTATTTTTCCCAATTTACAAAAGAGGTAATTGAGGCCAGAGACATTAAGTAGCCACCTAAACTCACACAACTAATAAAAGATTGATTGGGATTAGGGTCCAGGTAAGTCTGATTCCGGAGCCCATGTTTTTATCCACAACATTATACTTAAACATAATTTTTTATAGGGGTGCCTGGGTGGTTCAGTTGGTTAAACATCCAACTCTTGATTTTGGCTCAGGTCATGATCTCAGGGTCATGAGATCGAGCTCCACATCAGGCTCCACGCTTAGTGGAGGCTGCTTGTCCCTCTCTTCCTCCACCCCTTGCTTGTGCACACACTCTTTCAAATATTTTTTTAAAAGATAATTTTTACAGTAAAAATGGCACCTCATACAGAAAATATGAATGAAAAGATTCCTCTTTGTAAAAAATAAGTGTAAAATAGTAAGGATTCAACCCTTTACCTGCCCTTGTGGTGCGATCCAATAGTAAGTACAACAGAGTGGAAGACCAGAAACCTCTGGGGAGAGCGCCAAAGCATGGACTTCAGCAACTAGCTGCCTGTTCCACAGTGCCCTCTAGTGGTCAGTTTATGTCATTCATGATTATTCTTAAATTTAAGAATGAAATGGGCAACAACCAAAGATTCAGTCACGGTCAACCTTGGATAAAGTTGATTAAGTCTGTCAAAATGTTTCAATATTTAGTCCTTATTCTCTTTGTGATACTTAGAAACATCCACCTTCAAGTAGTTTCCTCTGTCTCATCCCTGTTAGTCTGACTGCTACCTTGCTTTCTAATACACGACTTAATAATTATTAAGTCATAATTAATTACTAACTAATGTCAGTAAGAAACATTGATGAATACAAAAACTGGTGGGTTAAAGTGGGACGACGAACAGGATATTTGCAAGGTCTTGGAAAATCGCCCCACAAAATATTTAGTAAAAATGGAGGAAATTTTAACTTTACAATGGAGAAACCTGACAATCATCAAAACTCAAGGTTAACAACATCAGAGATGGAACTAGTCAACATTATGTGCAATGAGCTGCATTGGGAAGAACGGCACTAGTCCTGCGGTACACCGGCCAGAAATGCACTCTGAGCTTACTCATGGGGAGACAACAAATCCAATTTGAGGAATTTTTTACAATGGCTAGTTTCAGAAATACCAGAGTCATAAAGGTTAAGGGAAGACTGAAGAACAATTTCAAATTCAAGGAGACTGGAGAAACATGACCACTGAGTACAGCACAGGATCCAGGACTGGAACCCTGTGCTGTGGACATCTTTGGGGCAACTGATAAAACCTGAGTGGGGTCTGAGTTAGGGTATGTGGGAGCTCTTTCTGGATCTTGCAACTAAGTCTGAACTTGTTACAAAATACAATTTGAAAACTAAAAGGCCCATGCATAGGCATTCCTATTTTGGCTTACAACGAGTTCACTGAGATTTTTCTCACCTTCAATCCTAGAAGATGTCATATTCCCTTGACAATAAGGGCCCACATTTTTTTCTTTACTGATAGAAATCTACCACACCTCTATGGGTGAAGCTGCAATTTTGGACCCTGAAATCTAAGACATGATGAGAGCTTGTGTAATCAACAAATCAACCCTCAAGAATGAAATTGAAACCACATGGGTGGGAAGTGACCCCCAAGCCTATGGACAAATTCCTCCTTGGTCCAGACCAAAGTCTGGCATTCAAGGCTGCAGATGAATCATTGCCTACCAAGACTTGGCACTGACAATGTAAACTAGAACTCCACTAGTACTCCATAATACACATGGAACTTAGCTGCCTTGCGGTTCAAATGCAGCAAAAACTGTTCTGTCCACTAATACATCCACTAACATATACAGATTTTCATCTCTATCATCAAACCTTGCTTCAGTCACACCTACTTTAAAAACTAGCCCTGCAGCAGCCTACACTCTAAGGCAGTGGGGCTCAAGCTTCGGTGAGGATTAGAATTACCTGGGGAACTTGGGAACACTATAAAAATACAAAGGCCCAAGGCCCTACCTCACTTCAACAAGCCTGGGCCTTTGTGTTCCTTACTAGTCTCCGAGTGATTCTGATAGCAGTTTTCAAAGCAAAATTTGAGAAAAACTTACACAAGTCACCAATGCCAGCATACCTTCTGCCTTTGCTGCTCTCATATTTGCTGTGGCCTCACCATCCCTCTAGGGCCCAGCACATGCAGCCCTGCCTCGAGAGAGGAAACAACCCCTGGTGGAAAAACAGCCACTCACCAGCAACCCGCCAAAGTGAAAATCCTATATGGTCAGCACCTAATACAAGATCGTTTCAGCTTCAAACCACCCATTTTACCCCACTGGAGTATTCACTCACAGCATTTTCTTCCCAATTTTTATTCATTGTCCAGATACAGTGCTCCTCACCCATGCACTAAACATTTGGGAATTTTGAAGAGTCCAATAAATAGCATCCCTGCCGTTTACAACAGCGATTCTCAACCATGGGTGATTATTTTGCCCTCAGATGACACTTGGCAACATCTGGAACCATTTTTGTCACAACTGGGGAAGAAGAGGAAGAAGAGGAAGGATGCTATTGGCATCTAGTGGTAGAGGCCAGGGATGCTACTAAATATCCTACAATGCCCAGGATGGTCCACACAACTAAGAATTATCCAGACAAAAATGTCAATAGTGTCAAGGTCAAGAGACCCTTATGTAGAGTAGTACCCATTCTAAACGAATTGCAGCATAAGACAAAAGCAGAAGCAGATAGGAGTCATACTATCATCTTTATTACTGTTAAAGATCAGGTTAAGAGCTATCGTTTATCTGTAGGCAAGAACCCCAGTAGACTCATCCACCTTGCCACAGACTAGGTGATTGTATGCCTCCCTAAGTGAGGTCAGGCTTCTCTAAAACTCCTAGCATGTTGAAGCTAAGAAGACAAGCTCCTTGCAGGCTAACTCTTAGGAAAAAAAATTAAGAGCTGAACATGACCACCCATTTCCCATTGGATGATAAGTAAAAAGGTGAAAAGAGGGCACTATTACATTTGATCCCCCTCCAAAGAGAAAGAAGTAACAGGAAAACATTCTCCCGCAAGGGTCAGAAGTTGGGGCAGCGGGGAGCGCAACAGGCTCCTAGTAGCTCCTGAGAACCAACCTTGTATCTTTGGGGAAGTTTGCAAGCTAGCCGTTAAACCCTTGGCAGCTTGAAATCAGCCACAGTAGGAGTATTTATACCATGAAAAAAAAAAATACCACAAAGCAGTGCTTTGTCTTTTGGAAAATAAAGTTGGATTTAAAAAAAAGAAAAAAGATGGGGCTCCTGGGTGGCTCAGTCGGCTAAGCCGCTGCCTTCGGCTCAGGTCATGATCCCGGGGTCCTGGGATCGAGTCCCGCATCGGGCTCCCTGCTCCGCGGGGAGCCTGCTTCTCCCTCTCCCTCTGTCTGCCGCTCTGCCTGCTTGTGCTCTCTGTCAAATAAATAAAATCTTAAAAAAAAAAAAAAAGTTGGATCCTTTTTTGTTATGGAAACACTAAAATTGAAGATAGATGCAAGATTTAAAAGGAACAAAAAAACATAAAGTACCAAAAATATAATCATAACAAAGAAGGTCTTTCTAATCCATGTGTACCAATGACAAAAATCATAAAGGATATAATCAACATATGACTACATAAAGATACATTACTTATGTCAAAAAAAAAGGCATCAATAACGGGAAAACTATAAACTGGGAAAATTATCTGCAAAATACATGACTAAGAGTAACCTCAACAATTCTTACAAATTTGTAAGAAAGACAAGCATCTCAATGGCAAAGCCTCATACAAGTAATTCATAAAACACAAATGAGTCCAAAATTAATAAAGAAAACTTTAAACATACCAGGTTTTGCCTATCACAGTGGCAAAGCGAGAAGGCAGAACATAGCCAATGTTGGGAAGTATGTAAAGAGTACTACAAGGGAAAAAAAAAAAATACCATGAAAAACTGCTGGCAAAGTGTAGGATGGTACAAACTTTTTGCTGGCAACATGACTATACCCTTTGACCTCACATTATCAATTTGTTCTAAGAAAAATAAAGACGTATAAAGATTTAGTTAGACTACTATGGCCAATAGTAAAAATAGGCTAAATTATGGTATATCCATTTAATGAAATATGATGCAAACACTAATATTGCTGAAATATTTGACATGGAAAGATGTGCATCATTCAAATTTTTTTAAAGTCTTAAATGGGGCTACAAAACAGTATATTCAGGATGAGCATGTTTTTGTGAAAATAACGTGTATGGAGTATACTGAGAAAATCTAAGAGGCTATACAGCAAAGTGTAATGAATATTTCCCTTTTTACTTATCTCCATTTCTACAATGTGCATATATTACCTGTATATTTTGCCTTTTTTAATATTATTGAAGTATAGTCAATATACAATGTGTTATTAGTTTCAGGTGTACAACATAGTGGTTCAACAATTTTTTACATTACACTATGCTCACCAGGATACATAGTCACCATCTGTCACCATATGTCATGACAATATTATACCCTATATTCCCTATGCTGTACTTTCCATCTTCAAGACTTATTTTATAACTGGAAGTTTGCTTGTTTTTAATAGGAGTTAATGGAACTTGAGTTCAGTAGAAAAATCTTCATTTCAAGGCATCAGAGTTTAAATTGAATTTTGTAAGTAATCATTTTAGGTTTTTAAAATGCAACTGTTCAGGGCGCCTGGGTGGCTCAGTTGGTTAAGCGACTGCCTTCGGCTCAGGTCATGATCCTGGAGTCCCGGGATCGAGTCCCGCATCGGACTCCCTGCTCAGCAGAGAGTCTGCTTCTCCCTCTGATCCTCCCCCCCTCATGCTCTCTCTCTCTGTCTCATTCTCTCTCTCAAATAAATAAATAAAATCTTTTTAAAAAAATAAATAAAAATAAAATGCAACTGTTCAAAATGAAAGTTGGTCATTTTGTTTGGAACAATTTTTGTTTGAGAATCAAATGGTCACATAAATCAGGAAGCAAATGGACATAAAATTATAGGAAAGCAAGTGACAAAATAACTACAATCTTTGTTACACTGGTTATTGCAGTACAAAAAGTAAAACGACAGTTAACCAAAAACACTTTTATTTTAGTCTTCAAAGAACAAACTGTTCTTCTTTTTCCAAGATAATAATGATTAACTTACAAAAATGAGCATTTACAATGCATCTTCAAAACATTTCCCTTTAACGGGAAATTTAGCTTTACAGAATCCAAACATTAAAAGGTTCAACAAAATTTTTCTATCTTGTTGTCATTATAAGAAAAAACAGAGTAAGTCAAGGAAATCCATTCATACTTCAGGACCTTCTCCTCCAGGAACCAGCTGCAGAGAAGGAAAAAGAGCTTATTAGTAACACCACCACCCACACCATCTAAAAACCCCTCCTCATCAATCAAAGCCACTGTGCCTCTCTGCCCCTCCCTCACATTCCCATATTCTCCAGGTCATTGCTTCTGTTTACAATTCCCAACATCATCAATTAATATTTAGAGCCTAAACAAGGGTTCTTGGCAAACTAAAAGATTAAAAAGCCCAAGCAAACTAATCTCTAAGCCTATTGTCATCTTCAGTAGCTCAGCTTTAGAGTCCTGATCACAAGAGCATCTCCTTCCCAACTTAAGCACCACTGGGCCCTGAACATTTAGTCAAGGCAGGTAATCTGTAATACCTGCCTCACAAAAATGGGCTAACATCTTTAAAAAAAAAAAAAAAACCAGCTTCACTGTCTTACCATTGTTATATTATTTCCATTGAGCAAAATTTGATCTAATTTAGTGATCCTTCTTCCTTCTGGTGTGATTTCACTAAATGAAGAGATAAAATAAGAGTCAAGATAAATAATGATAGTCAAAGCCAACATTCTGATCCCTAAAAAGTTATTCTTGTATATAAATGAATGTGAGGTCAAGCAATTATATCTGTGGTCTTCAGAGACAAAGGTTAGCCACTGGATGACCAAAGGCAACACAGTGAACGGTCTGGCCTAAGATCCACACCCACTAGGACTGATCACAAAAGAAGCTGAAACTTGCCAAGGAGATCAAATATGAAATGGAATGTTTATTAGTTTCACTTCTTTACTTTTACTTACTACTAATCCCTATCCATTAAACAAATCTGTAATCAACTCAATTTTGAAAGCAGACACTGGTTATGATCTTTAAAACTAATATAATGGGGGGCACCTGGGTGGCTCAGTCATTGAGCGTCTGCCTTCGGTTCAGGTCATGATCCCAGGGTCCTGGGATCGAGCCCCGCATCGGGCTCCCTGCTCAGCGGGAAGCCTGCTTCTCCCTCTCCCACTCCCCCTGCTTGTGTTCCTGCTCTCGCTGTGTCTCTCTCTATCAAATAAATAAATAAAATATAAAAATAAATAAAAATAAAAATAAAAAATATAATGGAGCCATCGTTTATATTTTATGCTACACAGTTAAATGTTCTATCAGTACCTTGATTTGCCTGAGCCCAAACAGCCTTGGCTGTTTTTAGTTTTTGTCTTAAAGCTCTGTCTCCATTAACTTCCTAACAATTCATTAATAATTACATCATGGTAATCACTCCAGGATCCAATTTTACCAGCGTCCGTAGATAAAATTTCTATCTCTAAGGTATTTCCAACAAGCAATGCTTCCTCATAAATCATTTTAAACTCATTAATACTAAAATTGACTTAAAGAGAGATCCCCCCCCACCATTTCTTTAATTTTTAACACTACTCACAATTCAGTGACGTCCTCCAGTACCATATCTGAAATTTGGTGTTAAGGTTGAATTTACTCTGGCTTCTACCTTTATTCAGTTTTAATTACAGTGTTTAACACAATGGCTCAAATACAAAATACTTGTATTTGGTAGAAACTTTTATCTTCTTTCAGTATACACACCTCTTAGAACGCTATCATGCTGAGAATAAATTTTCATTACAATAATCAGTAAGTACTGTCAATATTATTTCTGTTCTTAAATACTGAAGAAAAACCCATACCACCACCACCTTTTAAAAGGATACTGACAAAGTCATCAAATCCCAAAAGTGTTCCAACAATTTCTTTATCACTCTTCATCACAATGTGAATTCTTGATCCTATACATTTGTCCACAAGCTCTATATATATATATTTAAAAAAAAAGAGAGAGAGAGAATGGGGGAGAGGAAAAAGATTATTTTACCTATTCATTACTTCAACAAATATTTGAGTGCCTACTGGCACTTGTTACTTGCATATGGTAAAAGATAAACCAGCAAAAGTATTCATTCAAAAACTTTAGATCTTATAGTACATATCCCTGTTGCATAATTAACAAAAATTTTAACACTTACCTCTCCTTTGTTGAAATTTATCATGATTGTGGTTTTATGTTATTTTAGGTTATTTGATTAACATATGAACCCCCTCCCCTCAGAGCCTAAGCTCCATGAGAGCAGAGACTGTGGTTGTTTTCCCATGACTATATCCTCAACGGTCAATGCCTGGCATATACCAAGCATTCAAAAAGAGTTTGTGGAACGAAGGAATGAAAACTTTTAAGTCACATCACCTCCAATAACTCAATCAACTCTTCAGCTACAAAATACTGGAAGAGACAGGCACAGCCATCTTCACCAGAGATCTCTTCCTGTCACTATCTCTGTGTTCTGACAGCAGTTTGAACATTTCTTTAGCTGGCTTAGCAATTATTTGGCATGATGTTTACTTGTCCAGTGTTCTATCTCCTCCAATGGTTTGTGTGCTATCTGAAGGCAATGGGTGTGATTTAAATTTGTCGAATAGCGCCCAGCCCAGCCATGTGTCTAGTGCACAGAGGCTCGGTAACTGCTGAATAACAAAACCAGTTTCCAGATCTCTCCTTTAGGGTCATTCCAGGTGCCGGTGCTTCTCTCAATAACCAGTCAGACATACAACAGGGTCTAATCTGGAGAACTTCAATGCCAGGTGGAGTGGGGGTGCTACCCATGACTGTAGAGGCGAGCCCACAACAAAGAAGGCCGAAGACGCATTTACTACGTGTGGACCTTTTCGGGTGACGGTTTGGTTGGGGAGTCACAGGTCCCGCCTCAAGGAACCCTACCACGCTGAAAAGGCATGGGCGGCCCGGGGCCACAGAGACTTGGGGGCCCAGAGACGAGCCGCGGAGGGGTGAAGCACTTCATCCACACATTTCTCCAACACTCGGCTAAGGGCTACTTCAGCCGCAGCCCCTTGGCCCCCAACACTTAACCTGAACGCTCCGGTCCCCCTCCCTACGATTACCTAGAGGCAGCAGCTGAGACGGGTTAGTAGTAGCGTTAGCCGCCATGGCTACGCCGGAAGTGGCCTACCAGCACCGACGTTTGCCCGGCGAGTTTGAAAGAGCGCGCTTCCGCTCCCCCCTCTTTCCCGCAGCCCAGACAGGCTCGACCAATCTGAGGCCGAACGTGCGATCCAACCAGTCCGCGAGAGTCGCGCTCAGTTGCTTCTTTCCCGGGCCCTGAGCCGAGCCCTCAGTAAGTAGTTCTGTCCTCTGAACAGTGTGCGGTGTCGGCAGTTACCGGCTTTCCCCAGGCAGTTTCCGACAGACTTTAAAGGTATCCTGCTTTGGGAATAAAGTCTTCCTGTAACCCGGAAGGTTTTGCAAAATACGGCAACCTTTGAGTCGTCTTATTGCCCCCTTTGAAGTTGCATCTCATCTCAAGTCAGGATCTTTTTTCAGACCGAATCAATTCATTTTCTCCGCCACCAGTTGGCTGTGTTGCAGTTTTTGTAAAAACCATTTTTGAAATAATCTACTCCTGGGGAGCCTGAGTGGCTCAGTCGGTTAAGCCTTGGACTCTTGATATCAGCTCAGGTCTTGATCTCAGGTTGTGGGTTCAAGCCCATCGTCGGGCTCCACGCCGGATAGGGAGCCTACTTAAAGAAGAGAGAGAGAAAGAATCTACTGCGTCTTTTAAAAGTCCAGTGAATTGAAAACCCACAACCAGCATTTTTTTTTTAATTTTTCTAGGGTGGAAATTTAAAATACGTTTTCTTTTTATTTCTACTACCTTATTTTATCATTCTTACCTTGTCATATCTAGGAGTCTAATTTATTACACTTTATTATTCACTTTTTAACACTTAACTGTCTTGTCTAACAAGCAACCAGCAGATGTCACTCTCTGTCAATGTCATCACACTTAGGAAACATGCTTTTGCACTTCTGTTTTGAAAAGAATAGAAAGCAACTTCTCTGCCTTAAATCTGTTTTATATTTGTATTCCAGGAATTTAAAGGCGAAGAGTCTAAACAGGAGACCAGAAAGAGAATCATTCATTCATACAACAGATAGTTGCAATGCATCCATCATTCATTCATTGAACAAATAGACGTTAGTTACACACTATTCGGCATTTTTGCTGAGTATAAAACAGTGTACAAAACAGAACTACATCTTCTGCCCTTGTAGGAGCTTAAGGATGAATGGGGGAGAAAGACTACTAACAAACATTATGTACAAGGCATATAAAATTTAATATATAAAGCAAAAAGACCTCTTAGCTTCAGGAACCTCAGAGAACTAGAGATCCTTGGTATGATTTAAGGAAAATGTAAGAAGGTTCAGAAGTCCTAACAGATGGCTCCTTCAGTTCAAAACTTCTTAGGGTTCAGCCTTCTAAACACCAAGCCAATTCTGGCTTTTTTTGCATTTCATAAATATTGAGCATCTACTATGTGCCAGAAAACTTACAGATACACTTAAACCTAATTTTTATGACTATCCTGTGAGACAGGTGTTCAAATGGAACATTCGTGCTCAGAGAGGTTAGATAACTTGTCCACATAGACAGTTTGGGAAGTTTCACAAAGGAATTGACAGAAGTCTAGTCTTGAAAGATAAATAAGAATTGGATAGGCAGAAAGGCCGCAGGAGCAGCATTCCAAGCAGAGGGAACACCATGTGCAATCGGCATATGCCCACCACCAAACCTCTTTTGCTGCACTTTTATTTCAACCTCTAACTTTGGCATAAAACTCTTCCATTCCCAAATGTTTTCCTTTAACCTCAGTCCTTAGTGATTTTACTTTATTGCACTTCAGATGCTCTGGCCTCAAGTTCTGGTAAAATCCTGTTCATCCTTCAAGACCTGCTCAAATGTGACCACCTCTGTGAACCTTCTCTGACCTGCAGACTTGGTAGGCTCTCTCATTGTTTCACAACGTTAATAGTTTTCAAAATGCTCTCAATGTATTCTCCTATAATTATCTTTACAGGGGGTTACCTCCCTCCCCAAAGACTGTAAGTTCCTCAATGTCAAGAATTTTGGAGTACAGCAGTTACATTCATTGGTTCTGAAGTTAAATGACTTTGGTTCGAATCCTATCCCTACCACAATTCCTTCTAGTTATTTGACCTTCAGCAAGTTATTTAACCTTTCTAAGTGTCAATATACCCACTGGAAAAAAATGAGGATAATAGTATCTACTTTAGGATTGTTATGAAGATCAAATGAAATAATCCATGAAAAGTGGCTAGCAGACTGACACAGTGCTTATCCATTAAATGTAAGCTTTTATTGCTTGTTTATCTTTATTTCCTAATACTTATTAACATGATGGTTGGCTTAGAGTAGGTGCTACAAAAGCTAGCATTGCTAGCTGGTTTCACATTTATCTTGTTTTATAACCAGACATAGACCAGGCAACAATTTTTTAAAATTTTTTAAAAGATTTTATTTATTTATTTGTGCGAGAAGAGAGAGAGAGCACACAAGCAGGGGGAGAGGTAGGCAGAGGGAGAAATAGGCTCTCCACTGAGCAAGGAGGCCAATGAGGGACTCGATCCCAGGACTCTGGGATCATGACCTGAGCCAAAGACAGACGCTTAACCAAGTGAGCCAATTTCTTTTGATGCACTGTGCCTACCATAGTTCCAGGTGTACTGTAGGGCCTAATAAATGTTCTTTAAATTGATTCTCACTATTTATTCATCCCCATCAATATTCTCCTTAATCTTCTTAAGATTCTAAAGACAAAGTAATGCCAAATTTGTTTGTGAAGCCCTTTTCTTTCCCTGGTTTTCTTTTCTATTTCTATTCTTGTTTTATTTTTACCACACCAATAAGGAGAGTAGGGACCAAATTCAAAGCACTGTCGCTACTTGATAGACTTTAAAATTCAGGAAAAATATAATTTGAGAAAGTCAATACTTTGTTTTCCATTAGCAATTTCATACTATTGATAAAGAAAAAAGTCTATTTATATTCTGAAAAAGGAGATGTAGTTCATTTACACAGTAGAGTTAATGGGGATTGCATGGAGTGGTTTTATTTTATCACGTTGTCTCCTTAGGCAAGGTGCAAAAAGAAACAACAGTCCAATTCCAGATGGAGACTTCATTTTTTTTTTTTTAAGATTTTATTTATTTATTTGAGAGAGAGAATGAGATAGAGAGAGAGAGCATGAGACGGGGGAGGGTCAGAGGGAGAAGCAGACTCCCTGCCGAGCAGGGAGCCCGATGCGGGACTCGATCCTGGGACTCCAGGATCATGACCTGAGCCAAAGGCAGTCACTTAACCAACTGAGCCACCCAGGCGCCCTGGAGACTTCATTTTTAGTGAACTTGAAAACATGTCATTGCTCTGTGTCTCCAGGGTTTTTCTCCCCTTAGCTCTTACTTACAGAGCTGACATAAAATAGAATCTATAATTCATCATAAAATATATGTAACTAGAAGAGGCTCTTCAACTTATTATGTGTTCAGAAAAGCATTTCTAATTTTTTTCCCTGGAGATAAATGTCATCATAAAAATACATGCAAAAGTTTCCTTTCAAAATAATGTTCAGCAAGTATTCTCTTATCTCAAATTATTTACAATCTTGGTAATCTTCCAACACTTTAAAATAAAGGAGAAATTTCTACTTTTTTCTCAATAGCTATTTGTCCTTAAAGACAATATCTTGTTCGTGACTTTATTCTATATTAATACAACTCATTTAAAAACCAATGTAAGGGGCACCTGGGTCAGCTAAGCGTCTTTCTTCAGCTCAGGTCATGATCCTCCTGAGATCAAGCCCCATGTCAGGCTCCCTGCTCAGCAGGGAGTCTGCTTCTTCCTCTCCCCACCTCCTGCTCATGCTCTCTCTTGCTATCTCTTTCTCAAATAAATAAAATCTTTTTTAAAAAAACAATGTGAAGGTTGTCATTCTATACTGCTAAATGGACCAATCTGTATATTTAGAGATGGAAAAATTCTGGAAATTCCCTTGCTTACTTTCTCTTCCAATTTTCCCAATAATATACTTTTTAAGCATTTAAGCAACATAATAGTTATGAATAGATGATTTAATCTTAGTTGGAAGGTCTAGGATGCAAAGTGTTACAGATTTTTATAAAGCTGTAACTGGGTTTCCTGCACAATGAATTAAATAATTGGTGTTCACTGTAGATATAAAGTTTTTTTAAAAGAGATTTTATTTATTTACTTGACGGAGAGAGAGAGAGCACAAGAAGGGGGAGCAGCAGGCAGAGAGGGAGAAGCAGGCTTCCCGCTGAGCAGGGAGCCGGATGCTGGGCTCAGTCACAGGACCTTGGGATCATGACCTGAGCCGAAGGCAGATACTTAACTGAGTCACCCAGATGCCCTACCCTTACATCTTTTTAAAATGACTGTTCTATTACACTTTAATTTTGGCTATGCCAATTGTGGAAAATATTGAGGCAGATGGAAGAAAACAGTAAGATATTCTGCATACAGGGACTAATATAGTTTCACACACAGTTCTGAACCAACACCAAGAATTTTGTAATATAGTAAAGAAATGGTAGCAACATCTTGAAAATTTTCTACAATATTTTTATTAGCATTAAAACACTTCTACTGAATCATAGAAACTAAACTGGTTTATAGGAAGCCTACTGTTTTTCTCAGCTATACTTCAATTAGAATGCAAGTCCTTAAATTACAAGGCCAGGAATGTAAAATAACTGCTAAGGTTGTCTAAACTAAGGGATATGCAACCAGTAATGGTAAACTTCACAGCCAATTATAGCAGTAATCTCGAACTCTGTTTGAAGCAGGCACCTATCCTTTAGTCTTTAAAAATAAAGTTGAAGTAGTACAATTAGTTAGGACATTAAAAATACTGTTGACAACAAATCAAATTTATTTTGTACTGACCAGAGTACTAAAGCCAGAAAAAGACAGAATGAAAATAATATATATATTTTTAAACATCAGGACTAGAATAATCATTTACAGGTCTCCTTGTAAACTTCCTTTATTGTTGAGGATATTTTACTTCAGGTCTTGAAACGCTTACAAACTCCTATACATAATACTTAAATAAGAAAAAAAAAAAAAAAGAACTCTAGAACGAAGCAAAAGAAAAAACCTGGGGAAGTAATTTAAAGATTGAATACACAGATATAGAGCCCCACCAATATGACTCCCTGTTATCAAGGCCAGAGAGACGAAGGAAATGGATGAAGGAATTGGATAAAGGGGAGTGAACAAGAAAAGACGTTAAAGAAAGAGGAAAGCTAAAGAAAGAGGAGGGAAGGGGCGGGGATTTTAAGGAGGAAAAAGAGAGGGCAAAGGAGGAGAAAGCGAGTTAAGGTCGCACGGAAGAGGCAGGGGTTAGAGGCGCCTTGTGTCCCCGCAGGCCCCGCCCCCGGCCCCGTGTCCACTCCCCTCGGACCCCGCCCCACACCCAGGCCCCGCCCCGTCAGGTTCCCTGCGGGTCCTGTCCCGCCCCTCCTCGCTGGCGGCGGCCCGCCGCATCAGGTGACAGCCCGGAAGCAGCGGAAGCGGATGAGGGAAGCGCGGCCGCGGCCCTGGGGGGCGGCGCGGAGCTGCGAGGAGCCTCGGCCTCCTCCGGGCCCCCTGCGCGGCCCTTATGCGGCGCCCTCGCTGACACCTGAAACTCGCCGCTCGCCGTCCTCCTGGGGACCGCGGGGTCGCCCGGCCCGCCGCCCTTGGCGGTTGAAGTCGTCGGCTTGCGGGCCCGCGGCGGCCGCCCATGGAGAAGGCCGGGCGGGGAGGCGATGGCGCCCCGCGGGGGCCAGTACTGCACATCGTGGTGGTCGGCTTTCATCACAAGAAGGGCTGCCAGGTGAGGAAGGGGTTCGAACACGCCCCCGGCCGTTCGTGCGGTCGCGCGCAGCCGGTGCCCACTCCCCTCAGGTCGGCTCGGTGCTGCCTTAAGCGCCCTTGGCTTTTCTGAACTTCACACCTGCTCCTCGCACTCGCCGCACCTGAAGCCCATTACCCATACTCCCTTCTTTCTGCTGCCCCTGAAATTGTGTTTTGAGCAGCGGAGGAGCTCTGTGTTGGTATGTTGGGGTTGGTAGGTGTTTAGGTTCTTTGGTGGAGTGGGAGGAGGAATCGAAGGTCAGCCCCACTCAGTTCCTTACTCGTCTCTGCCTCCATTGACTTTCTGGTGGGTGTCCACCTATAATGGGAGCCTTTAGAAAAATTCAGCACTTGGACTGCGTTTTCAAGGTAATGAGCTCAGTTGGCTTCCACACAAATGCTTAGGGTTGGTTGGAGCCCAGGCGGCGTCGTGGGAAAATCAACTTCCTTTGTTTATCTGTGGAAGCCCTAGAATCCGTGGTGTTTGGGTGGTGTATTGACTCCTCCCCCCCTTCCCACTGGGCCTTGCTTCTGCTATTTGATCTTGTCTAGATCTTGCCTTTTGGTGAGAAATTGACCTTTCCAGTTCAGTTGCGATAAGAGAAAGTGTATTTACCGGGCAAAGGAGTGTGCAAATACAAAGTCATTTTTATTGCGCTTCTTCACTGAAATAGTGAATGGGAACAATGGAATGTTTGCAGTATATACATTGGAGGTAAGGGAACAAAATAGAAACAATTATTTAATGAGCCCAAACACTGGAAGGCAATGATGTCATAATGTACGAGTGAACAGGAAATTGAAATGTGTTAAAAATACTGACTACCACTACTAGGTAACGTAGCATTTCGTTTCTTGCGTTTCACAGAAAACATAACATTCTAGACTTTTACTAGCAAAATTTAAATCCGTTAGAGGATAACCGGAAAGTGGAGTGAAAAGATGGTTGTGATTCTGTGTGTTCTAACCATTGCTTAACTTTAAAGTATGGTACTTGGTTCCTTGTCTCTCAAGGGAAAATGGCATAGAAAGACACCGAGGAGGAAGTGACGTTATTTAGTGTGGTTTTAAAAAAATTCCAAGCAGCAGCAATAGAATATAAGTTTTTAAAATGTGGCCCTATATTTAGAAGTAAGAGGGTGGATATTTGAGATTGTATCATGGCATGCAAACACCGTGTTCATTCGATTTTTAATACTTTTAAAATTTTTAATTTAAGTGTAATTAACATAGTTATATTAGTTTCAGGTGTCCAATACGGTGATTCAACAATTCTCTACATTACTCAGTGCTCACCAAATAGGTGTACTCTTAATCCCCTTCACCTCTTTCACCCATCCCCCCACCCACCTTCCCTCTGGTAGCCACCAGTTCTCTGTAGATAAGAGTCTGGTTTTTTTTGGTTTGTTTCTTTTTTTCCTTGTTTATTTTGTTTTTTAAAGATTTTTAGTACTTTAAAACTACACATCTTTGATCTTAATTATCACTTTATAACTCACTTTAGATATGGGTAAAGTAACTGAAACTTGGAGGAAGTAAATTGATCTTGCTGAGATCACACTGCAAAACAGTCCTGGAGTCAGATGTAGAATTGCTTCTGGCATCATAGGTGTACATTCTGCTGAGCCATATGGCATTTAGGAGTCTTTTAGGATAAAGAAGTAGGGGCCCACTTCCAAACCAAACTGGGACTTTTAAAAAATAAGAAGGAAGGGGCGCCTGGGTGGCTCAGTTGGTTAAGCGACTGCCTTCAGCTCAGGTCATGATCCTGGAGTCCCAGGATCCAGTCCCAGTCCCAGGATCGAGTCTGCATCATCCCTCATCATCCAGCTCCCTGGAACTTAAGAACAATTAACTAGTTTGGTGCTATCAGAAAACCAGAACTTGACAATAGTTAAAGCAATAAAAACATTTTATTCAGAAAAGCAATTTTAATAGGGGAAGAGAGACCTCAGTATAGAACTGGACTCAACTCGAGACGCCTGGATGCTCTCTCTCTCTCTCTGGCAAAAATAAGTAATTTTAAAAAATCTTACCCCCCCCAAAAAAAACGAAATGTGTTAAAAAAGGAAAAAAAGAACTGGTCTCGACTCTGTATATGTGCTGCCGAAGCGAGCACGTGGGCTCAACTCTGAATACAAGGAAAAGGAGACATTTATGGTCAAAGAGTGGGGGGAGGGGTGTCAATGGATGGAAAATTACTGCATAAGGGGTAAAGGGGGTTTCTAGCTATACCCAGCTAAAAGGATTCTTGCTAAAATTAGATAATGCAGAGAAAAACAAGGAAGCCCAACAAGTCAGGCCCTAGTTGAGAAGAGAGTTCCGAGGAGCCTAACGAAATTTTGGTTAAGGAGAGACTGAGCACTAACACTGAAACCCAGATGTCCCTAGTCTTTGTAATCAGTCGTTTCTCTTTTAATAGCACTTTTAGGTTGTAGGCTCTTAGTAGAAAGGGAAAATACATACCTTGTTTTTTTGTTGTTTTTTTTTTGTTTTTTGTAATCCACATGATGTTTCACAGAGAACAGGGCAATTATTTTTTAATAAATATACTTGTTGAGTAGTGTCTGTTCATCTGGGTTGCTGATAGAATGGAAGAAAATGTAAAGGATTCTGCCACAGTGCATTGAAAGATGAAAAATCTAGCATAGGTTCTTTTATTTTTCTTTAAAGTTTTTAATTTTAATTCCAGTATAGTTAATATATGGTGTTATATTATTTCCGATGTATAATATAGTGAAATTCTCATCACCTATTTTATCCATCCACCCACCCACCTCCACTTTGGTAACCATCAGTTTATTCTCAACTATAGTTAAGAGTCTGCTTCTTATTTTGTCTTTTTTTTCCCCTTTGTTCTTTTTGTTTCTTAAATTCCACATATGAGTGAAATCATATGGTATTTGTCTTTCTCAGTCTGATTTATTTCACTTATTATACACTTTAGCTCTATCCATGTTTTGCAAATGGCAAGATTTCATTCTTTTTTATGGCTAAATAATATTCCATTATATATGTACCACACTTTATCCATTCATCTATCAATATTGCTTCCAGGGGCGCCTGGGTGGCTCAGTTGGTTAAGCAACTGCCTTCGGCTCAGGTCATGATCCTGGAGTCCTGGGATCGAGTCCCGCATCGGGCTCCCTGCTTGGCGGGGGGTCTGCTTCTCCCTCTGACCCTCCCCCCTCTCATGCTCTCTGTCTCTCATTCTCTCTCTCTCAAATAAATAAATAAAATCTTTAAAAAAAAAAAAAATATTGCTTCCATAACTTGGCTGTTGTAATGCTGCAATAAACATAGGTGTGCATATATTCTTTCAAATTAGTGTTTTTGTATTCTTTGGGTAAATACCCAGTAATGTGATTACTAAATCATATGGTAGTTCTATTTTTAATTTTTTGAGAAAGCTCCATACTGTTTTCCACAGTGGCTGCACCAGTGTGCATTCCCAATAGGTTATTTTCTTACTGCTGACTGAAAGAAAGCAGCTTTTAAAAATTACACTTACCTCTCGAGGCAGAGAATGAAGACCTAAGAACCTCGTTTTGCAAATCAAACAAGAATTTGCTGTATCTAGTCAAAGTCAAAATGCAGTGAGTAAAAAGGTGATTTTTAGATTTATATTGAGTATTCTCTAGCTTTTACAAGAGTCAAACATTTAATTTTAGTAGAACTTGCATTATTTCTCAGAAAAATTTTGGCTTACTGGTAATCTGTTAATTTTCTGTTATTCCTCTAATGAAGGTTTGTTGGATAGGTAATAAAATAATTTCTGGACTGTAAAGAGAGTTAAGGTTGGATGAGTGTATAATCTGAAAAACCTTCATTGGAAACCCTCTGCGATATAGCCAGGTTGGGTGTAGGGAATGGTAACACAGCCATTCCACTCAGACAACAGAGCAAATGAATGAAACACTCTCTCCCACTGAGTTGGTTGACAAAATTGACAGGTCAGTTCAGTCAAAAACAATGAAACTTTTGCCAGAGACCTAATTTGTTAAATGGATGTGTAATAGTATTGGAAAAGATAGGAAAATAGTTGAGCTATATTTTTTTCATTTTTTGATTGCCCTACTTTTTTAGTTTTTATAAAATATTGATTTTGCCAGATGGAAGAGTATTATAAAGTGTACTAAAATTTCCAATATATGTTATATTTGTTCTTAAGGATATTCCTCACTGCTGCAAATCAGTGTCTTTTTAATTTTTTTTAAGTTTATTTTTTTTGGTAATCTGTACACCCAACATAGGGCTTGAACTCAAAACTCTGAGATCAAGAGTCGCATGCTCTTCTGACTCAGCCAGCCAGGCGCCCCTCCTGTCGTTTTAGATGTCCTACAACTCTGCTTTCTTAACTCTTCAAAATCCATTTGTTTTGGAAAGTGAGTGCGTTACATTCATTAATTCTTAGAATGTTCTAGAGACTGCTGTTTCTTTAATCAGCATATCAAGTGTTTCGGAGGCTATAATTACATAAGATTTCCCCCAGGATGGATTAATCAACCACTTTATTCTCCAGTTTAAGATTTTACTTACAGGTGTAAAGGATTAAAAGTGCATGGCTCATTGAATTGTGATTCTGACTTAAGATTATTTTAGGCTGTGTAAGAGTGCTTTGTTAAACTACTCTTCCAAGTATTCACATGCTGTTGGTCTTGTTGATCACTTCTTTCCATGCCCTGAGATTATTCATAGTGAAAATTACCATACTCAGTTGTAGTTTGTCATTTTCACATTGAAGTGCACTGAAGTAAAACTTTTGTTTAAAAATAATGCCTTTCAGCAGTCTGCTGGGTAAATAAGCATGATAACTTTACATGGGAAGATGTACTAAATCTTTGTAGACTCTTCTGTTATAAAGGTGCTCAATAGTGGTATAAGGGAGTCAGGTAGTTTCACGTGAACCACAAGGTTAAAGCCATCTTCTAATACAGCTGTGTTGAAGGTCCCCAAACTAGACATAGAAGATGGTCATTCATCTTGTATCCTGCATTTTTTTTTTTTTTACCTTTGAGGCCTTCAGATATATCTTCTTTTTTTTTTTTTTTAAAGATTTTATTTGGCAGAGAAAGAGGGGGAGAGAGAGCACAAGCAGGGGGAGCTGCAGGCAGAGGGAGAAACAGCTCTCCGCTGAGCAGAGAGCCCGATGCAGGGCTCCAACCCAGGACCCTGGGATCATGACCTGAGCCAAAGGCAGATGCTTAACCGACTGAGCCACCCAGGCGCCCCTCTTCAGATGTATCTTAAATGAAAAATTCATTTAAATTAAAATGAACATCTGACTTTATCACTTGATCATTTTTTCACTTAGATTTGTGGGAGTGAATTCTTCTGTAGGTTAACAGGTTAGTTTCTAGTGATGATTATTCTGGTTTATTGATATACTTAACATTTAGATCATTTTAAGTGAAAGTACTAACATGACATTTAAAATAGTTTTGAAATATTTATCCATTCAACTCTTTTGCTGAACTTTTTTTTTAATGTTTTATTTATTTATTTGACAGAGAGAGACACAGCGAGAGAGGAAACACAAGCAGGGGGAGTGGGAGAGGGAGAAGCAGACTCCCCACTGAGCAGGGAGCCCAGTGTGGGGCTCGATCCCAGGACCCTGGGATCATGACCTGAGCCGAAGGCAGATGCTTAATGACTGAGCCACCCAGGCGCCCCTGAACTTTTTTTTTTTTTAATTTAGCATTTGGCAAAGGACCCTTCTTCCTTAAAAACTCACCTGCAATACCTGGGGGGAATAATAAGAGAACAAAAACTCTTTGATGTGACGTAATTTATGGACACCTTATCTATAGTAGTTTGTTATAGATTATGTGTTCTGGACTTTTGTTCCTTATTTGTGGTGGTAAATATGTAAACTGTATTTGTTAGATTAGCATGAGTTTTGGCAAAATAAATAAATATCAAACTTTTTGGTTCTTTCGTAAATAGATTGGAACTTTTTTTTTTTTGAGAAGGAGGGGGAGGTCTGAGGGAGAAGGAGAGAGAGAATCTCAAGCAGACTCCACGCTGAGCACAGAGCACAGCTTGATCCCAAGACAGTGAGATTATGACCTGAGCCAAAATCAAGAGTTGGACTCTTAACAGACTGAGCCACCCAGGCGCCCCAGATTGGAACTTTTTTAAACACTGAAATTAATAGGGAATTGTTATTTTCCAAAGTGATATCATAAAAAGTTGGAATTATTACTGATTTTTTACCACTGTTCTGATAGAGTTCATAGTTTTGTGTACATAGCTAGCAGTTTTAAATTCTTGAATAAACTGGTTTTACCGGGATGTACTTCCTTAAAAAATAGAATTATGAAAGAACTAGGAATCATGTTTATACTAGTTCCAAGGTGAATAAAGCAACTGAAGCAGGGAAGAGAAAAGGACATTTTCCTCTTGGTCTAGGTGGGCTGATCATGGGAAAATCTCCATGAGTAGCAGAATGTTATATTGCAGATTCAGAGCTGGGTTTAGGAGATTGGGGGGCGGGGGGGGTTGGTTTGTTAGGGTAATAGTGCCAAGCCCTGACCCATTGAGGTTTTGGTGACAGATGGCTGCCCGACAAGCATGTAGTTTTGGCACCTGCTGTTGATGGAATCCTGTGGTGACCACGCTGAAACGTTGGAGTATTGTTGGTGATTCTTGTTGGGATATAAGCCGTTTGGAACAGAAAGAACAAACTTTTGGGAAGTTAGAGGTTAGGGAAGAAATAATATCTAAAGATTCTTTTTAGCTACTCAGAGAAACTGTCCTGAAAAAAGATTTCATTTTCTAGCCCTCCACTGGCATTTTCATTTCTTGAACTTGAATAGTTTGGTAGAGGTTTTTTTCTGATTTTAACCATGCTTTTATTTTTTTTTTTTAAAGATTTTTTATTTATTTTTTTGAGAGAGAGAGAGAATGAGAGAGAGCAAGCACATGAGAGGGGGGAGGGTCAGAGGGAGAAGCAGACTCCCTGCCGAGCAGGGAGCCCGATGCGGGACTCGATCCAGGGACTCCAGGACCATGACCTGAGCCGAAGGCAGTCGCTTAACCAACTGAGCCACCCAGGTGCCCCTAACCATGCTTTTATATACCAAAATTATGAAAATCTCACTTTTCAGGGCTGGAACCTTAGCAGTGGAATAGTTTTCTTTTAGGCATTGGCATCACAGCTAACAAGGGTGGGTGTCAACCTATGTAATGGAAGTTTAGAATATGTAGAAGATTCTTTTGTCTTCTTATAATTCCAGCCAGCTAGCTAAAAAGTGCCTAATAGAGCCTAAATTTCTTTGGCTTAAGTCTTTGATTCCCTAGTAAAATGCTTATGTTTCGTGAATAACCTTCTCCCTTATGGTATAATGTGATTCACATCCTTTGAGGATCATGGATTTTGCTAGATAAGGGCAGTCTGCAGAAGGGCTCTGGTCTAGTGGGGATGGGCACTACAAGGGGAAGATAAAGACATAGAGAAAGAGGAGTCTTTACTTAATAATTTTGAGAAAGACTGGCCCTGTTATGTTCTTTGGTTAAGATACCATCAGGTTAAAACTTCGGTTTGTTCGTAGGATATTTTTAGAGGATGTTATTTAAATTGATATTTTGGGCAATTTTTAAATCATTCCAGTTATTTTAAAAAACAGCATTTCTCATGATCAGAAGTAATATGTACTCACTAGTAAAAAAGTGAGAAAATATAGGGAAGAAAAAAAGAAAACTAACACTTAAAATCCTATATCCTAAAAAAATCTGCTCTTAAGACCTTGATGACTATCCCTGCAGTTCTCCAGTTACTTTTTTTTTTTTTTTTACAAATATACATAACTTTTTCCAATAACATTATACTGTAATCAAGTTTTATGACCTGCCTTTTTTATGTAACTGTGCCATTAATATCTTTTCATATTAATAAATATTGAATTATAGCATTTTAAAATAGCTAAATAGTATTTTGGGGAAATTTTTAATTATTCATTTTAGACACTTAGGTGGTACTCCACAATTTTTTGCTATTTTGAATAGTGCTACAAAGAACATCCTTGTGGTGGAATCGTTGCTCCTTTTTGCCTAAATACGGAGATTTCATTTTAAGCCGTCTTTTTTTCATGGAGATCTTGGTAAAACGGATTTTGAAGCAGAACATGCTGAACACAATTTAAGTTATAAGTTAGTCGGGATGATTCTGCCTTCATAACAAATGTTACTTGTACTGTGGCATTCTCGGTTTATTTTAACATAGAGTATTTCGCACATGCCTTCTGACTCAGCTGGGCTTTTGATAGAGAGGGAGATGACAGAGAAGTTAGCAGCCACTCTTCAGTGGGTTATTAAGCATCTGCCTTCGGCTCAGGTCATGATCTCAGGGTCCTGGGATCAAGTCCTGCATCAGGCTCCCTGCTCAGCAGGGAGTCTGCTTCTCCCTCCCCGTTTGCCCCTCCCCCTGCTTGTACTCTCTCTCTCTCTCAAATAAATGAATAAAATCTTAAAAAAGAAAGGACTATTTCAAAAACTGTTATTATATGATTTTCTTCGTTTAAACTATTTGTGCAGAGCTAGGACTTAGCAAAAATTCTCCATTTGCAGTCTCTCGATTTTGAGCCTTAAAAGTAATAATTGAGAAAAAAAAAGAATAGCTCAAAGAAACAATGGCTCAATCATTTTTTATGTCCTGTCTTCATGTATTGTGTTAAATAAGCATGGTATCTTCAGAGACATAAAAGCTATAGCTTAATACAAAAACCCAGACATCTCTTGGATGCTAATATAACTTATGTGCTGAAAGCATAAATTTCCATTAAGTACAGTGATTTTCTCCACTCTTTGTAAACAAGTTGTAGCAAAGATTCTAAATTCCACAAAGTATGCCCTAAATATAATTCCTACCTTCGTGAATGATTTAAAAAACTAATAAGAGCTTATACCAATATAAAGTTTAGGCACCATGCAATTTATCATTGCTATTCTATGAAAATATTAACAATAATAATAGCTGCTGTTTATGAAATGTTTGCTATATACTGAGTACTGTGCTAGATGTGTGTTTATTATCCCATTTATTCCTCTCAATACACCAAGGTTATATTAGCCTTCTTTTTTTTTTTTTTAAGATTTTATTTATTTATTTGACAGAGACAGAGTGAGACAGGGAACACAAGCAGGGGGAGGGGAGAGGGAGAAGCAGGCTTCCGCTGAGCAGGGAGCCCGATGCGGGGCTCGATCCCAGGACTCTGGGATCATGACCTGAGCTGAAGGCAGACGCTTAACAACTGAGCCACCCAGGCACCCCAGCAGTATTTGATTTTCTTGAGGTATACTTTATCAACAGTAAAGTATATACAACTTATGGGTGCAGCTTGATTGATTTTTACGTACACACACATCCGTGTAATCACCCTCCAGATCAAGAGACAGAATTAATTCCAGCACTTCAGAAGATCCATGCCGGCGCCCCCTCCTGGTCATGACTTGCCTGAAGGTTACCACTATTCTGACCTATGTCACCATAGATTTGTCGGTAGTGTCTGTATAATACTATATTTGTATGCCATCCTTGACCGTTTCTCCTGTTAATGGACATGTGAGTTGTTGTTCCCAGTTTGGGGATATTACAAATATAACAACGTTTTACTTTAAAATTTAAGTGGTGGTTTTTTTTTTTTTTAACTATCAGGTTTAAGTTTATGAAAGTTGTTTTTTTTTTCATGTAGTTATACACATTTGTGCTATACGACCAAAGTGTTTATTTTACTTGGAACCTTGGATAATATAGGAGTTCTGGATTTCTGTAACATAGAAGACCTAGAGAGTCAAATACATTTAAGATCCTTCAAAACTATTTTTTACTTCTAAGTAAGAGCTCATAATTAGTAAGTACATCTGAAGCTATCTTTACCAAGCTTTACATAAAGTAGCACTTAGTACAAAACTAATCTGGTGTTACTGGAAATAAATGGCACTTTATTTCTCTGAAACACAAACTCATTGACTCCATACCTGATGGCATTTCTGATTTGTGAGTTGTAGGTCTGCAAATAATGATATTTCAATGAATGCCAAATCCTTTTAATAATTCTGTTTATTCTCAGATATACTTGAAATGAATGGAGATGAATACTTACTAGTAGAGTTTGTCAATTTCACTCTTCATATGTAAAGATTTTTCCTTCCTGGAAGAAATAATTTTACAAAGAGCATGGCTCTGTAAAGTCTTATAAACTTTTAATTGGCTTTGTATACACAGTTTAATGTTAGTGAACATGTATATGTAAAGTTTCAGTGGTTTTAAAGTAGAAAAACAGCATAATGAAGTCTTAATTTTAGTTCTTCAACTGCCTTTAGTATGAAAATCAGCTTCCCTCATATTATGTAGTTAATATTGATAAGCAAAATGTCATGTTCTTCCATATAATGGAGCTTTTTTAAAAAGATTTATTTATTTGAGAGAGAGAGAGAAACTCACAAACCTGAGATCAAGAGTCACATGCTCTTCTGACTAAGCCAGCCAGGCACCCCTAAAAAAGTTCTCTATTTAAATTAAAATACACATCATCTGTTTTCTTGTTCATAATCCAAGTACCTCAACTGTTTTTTTTCTTTTTTGTTTTTTGTTCTGTTTACAGTCTTGAGGTCTTTTATTTATTTATTTTTTTACACTTATCCTGCCATGAATTCTTAAAGAATGGGTTCCAGCAGCTCAGGCTCCTTTCCATTGGTTCTCACAAAGTGTGCTTCTCTGGGTGGAGCAGGCTGGCACTTCAGTTGAACCCAAGTCCGTCGTCTTTGGCTTCCTTTTTTTTCTGATCATTTTCCTTCACATGCTTCAGGAAGCTATCTTGGATCTTTGAGTGCTTAATATGCTCAGTACTTAGGGGCACCTGGTTGGCTCCCTCCGTTAAGCATCTGACTCGATTTCGGCTCCTGTCTAGATCTCAGGGTCGTTAGTTCAAGCCCCGTATTGGGCTCCATGCTCACTTAGAAAGAAAAAAATGTGCTCAATACTTACATTAATTCTCTTGGCAAGAATCTTGCTCTTGTTTGTTTACAATGCCAACAGCATGCTGGGTAACACTATAGGCTCTTTCAGTGTTGCCATGGTAACATTTGTGGGCCATTCAGTTTTGAACAGTGAGCATTCCCTTCATGTCCACAGCATCACCTTTCTTGTAGATTCACATGTATCTGGCCAAAGGAACAATTCCATGTTTTTGAAAGGCCTAGAGAATATAGCTGGTGTCTCTCTTTTTCCCTTTGTGTTGGTCATTTTGGTGAATTACTAGAAGATGACAGTTCTAGTCAAAAGGCCCAAGTACCTCATCTTAAAGGAATGTGGATTAGTATAATAGTTCTTTAATTCTAGAAAAAATAGGACTGGCAGCCTTTATTCACTTAAAGATATAAAAGCACATGTTTTAAACTAAGGTATTTGTTTCATTTAATTTTTGTTCTGTTTCCATTTAATTTTAAAAACAATAAAACTTGGTTTTTTGTTTTTGTTTTTTTTTTTTTTAAAGATTTTATTTATTTATTTGACAGAGACACAGCGAGAGAGGGAACACAAGCAGGGGGAGTGGGAGAGGGAGAAGCAGGCTCTCCACGGAGCAGGAAGCCGATGCAGGGCTCGATCCCAGGACCCTGGGATCATGACCTGAGCCGAAGGCAGACGCTTAACAACTGAGCCACCCAGGCGCCCCTAAAATTTGGTTTTAATTGGTAGGTCTCAGTAGTACCATTGCACTTTTACAGTATACACTTTATTTTTCTAAGCATCCAGTCACTCATGAAACTGTAAAATAATGTATCATGCTGAGGTAGAGGAATGCTAAGCACAGTCTGTTTCAGAAATAAACCCTGACAAGTATAGTCATTTGCCAACTTTTTAAGAGACTAAAGAGGTAAAGTGCCAGTTCTCTTGTAATGTTAACTGTTCTAGAGATTTGGCAAAGCAAATAACTTCAAGAAGACATGTCTTCTCCATCCAGGGTTTTCTTTAAAGAGAAAAACATGACAAGGCCTTGACTTTGGTGCCTAAAATGTTTTAACTGTTAAGAAAATAAACACCCATGCTTCTGAGTTAAGGGTGGGTGGAATCCCTGAGGTGCCTAGAAAGGGAGTAGAGGCAGAGCAGCTGACTCAGCATCTCTAGGAAGCATACCTCTTACGCCATCAGTATCTATGAGCACTACAGATGTGTTTAATTTGTGTGCTCTTTGGCATGGTGGCTTCTATTAGTTGTATGGTTCTCTACAGTGGAATGGATGTTTCATTGTTAGAAAGCAAACAGAGGGTACTTTTGAAGTACTCAGAGTTCACACCAGGATACTATGTTATTGTTTTGTTGTTTTCTCAATCTTTTGTTTTTGAGGACCACAAAAATGCAGTCTGACTAATGGACACCTTTTTTTTTTTTTAAAGTAGGCTCCATGCCCATTGTGGGGCTAGAACTCACAACCCTGAGATTAAGGGTCACATGTTCTACTGACTGAGCCAGCCAGGTGTCCCTAGGGGATACCTTTACAGTTTGATTTGTAAACTCTGAAAATGGGTGGTAATTTTTAACCATTCATGGTGTGAACAAACATTACCATTTCTTACATAGTCATTTAGCCTTTAGAAAAATTGCCTTTTTATTCCTTGTGATTAGAGCATCTTTATTCTGCCTTTACGTTTTATAAATCAGCCGTTGTCTCTTCCCCCCTCTTCTGCTACAACCATGGAAGTATATAAAATGCTACTACTAATTGGGATAAAAATAGACTCAGTCACATGAACATGAGTTGACAAGAGATATTTGACATCTGCAGGATTTAATAACCTTACCTTCTGGGGAGACATCTGGTATATCTGTCACACATAGTATGTTCTGATGTCCTACTAGATCTTTTTTTTTTTTTTTTTTTAGAGGTGGGGAAGGGGCAGAGAGAGAGAGAATCTTAAGCAGGCTCTATGCCCAGCTCCACTAGAGGCAGGGCTGGATCTCACAACCCTGATGAGATCATCACCTGAGCCGAAATCAAGAGTCCGACACTTAATCAACTGAGCCACCCAGGCACCCCCAGATACTTTTTTTGATCTCAAATTTAACTTAAGAGTTGGGCTGTGAGGGGTGCCTGGGTGGCTCAGTCCGTTAAGCAGCTGCTTTCAGCTCAGGTCATGATCCTGGGGTCTTGGGATCGAGCCCCACATCCAGCTCTCTGCTCAGCGGAGAGCCTGTTTCTCCCTCTCCATCTGCCTGTCACTCTGCCTACTTGTGCTCTCTCTCTGTCTCTCTCTCTGTCAAATAAATAAATAAAATCTTTAAAAAAAATAAAGAGTTGGGCTGTGAACTTTCATTATTTAATAGTAACCCTACTGGATGATAATCATTCTGTTTCTTTTTTTTTTTTTTAAGTCTTTGGAGATTTACTTTGGTTTTGTCCATGATTTTTCACATAGACTTAGGGCTGCCATATGCACCTGTGCAGACTTCGCACAGCGTAGCTGCAGGGAGAACCCTTCCCGTCAAGTGTATTGCTGGTGGTGCCCACTGGAGTTGTGCAGTGAGGCAGCTTACAATAGCTACCTTTACTTTTATTTTTTTTAAATTAACATATAATGTATTATTTGTTTCAGGGGTAACTACCTTTACTTTTCATGGTATTGCTTAGTTTAATTAGCATTTTTGTCTAAATTGCCTTTTGATTCAACTGAGTATTTGAGAATCTCAGGTAACTTCCATGAGAATTCCTCTTAAGCCTCTGTGCCATGAACTGTGTCTGTCTGGATTATTTTGGACATATCCAAAGGGGAGCTTATAGAGTAGTCAGTATTCAAAATACGAAGATTGTACAATTTAAGATTTTACGGTCCCAATGATTGGGAAATAACACAGTCTTTTTTTGTTTTGTTTTCCCCAGACACCAACTGGGTATCCTACAATTCAATCCTATTCTGCACTAACTACCCAGAGTTAGTGTCAAACTCCACAAGTTTAAGGACTCAGTCCCCCAAGATACCCTCACTTGAGATGCCAGTCCTGAGTCCAGTTTAGCCACAAATTCAGGGGTTTTCATGCCCCCATCTCAGGTTCTGTAATTTGCCAGAACAACTAGAACTAAGGAAAACACTGCTTACCTTTACTGGTTTATTATAAAGGACACAACTCTGGAACAGCCAAGTGAAAGAGGTGCATAGGACCAGATGTGGTGGATGGGGTACAGAGCTTCCATGCCCTCACTGGAAATGCTAGCCTTCTGGCACCTCATTGTCCTCAGTAACCCAGAATCTCCGAGTCCTATTTTTAGGGGATTTTTTTTTTTTTAAGATTTTATTTATTTATTTGACAGAGACACAGTGAGAGAGGGAATACAAAGCAGGGAGCCCGATGTGGGGCTCGATCCCAGGACCCTGGGATCATGACCTGAGCCAAGGGCAAACACTTAATGACTGAGCACCCAGGCGCCCCTGTTAGGGGATTTTATGGAAGTTTCATTACATAGGCATGATTGATTTAGTCATTAGTTATTGGTACTTAATTGTACTTAATCTCCAGCCCCTCTGCCCTCCCTGGACATCTGCCTTTCTGGTGACCAGGCCCCATCCTAAAGCTATTTAGTAGACCCACCACTACCAAGTCCCCTCGTTAGATAAACCCAGATACAGTTGAAATTGTCTTGTAAATAACAAAAGGTGCTCCCTTCACTCAGGAAATTCCAGGGTTTTAGGAGTTGTAGGCCCAAAACCAAGGACAGGACCCAGTATATATTTTTTATTATGCCATACATGAATAGTACTAAACAATTTATAAAGATGTAAGAAGAAAAAAAAAAACCTAGAAAAAAATGTTCAACAGTAGAGGATTGAGTAAATAATGAAACAATACTAAATCACCATGAAAATTGTTGTATATGTGTAGATACAGAATGGAGTTTGTGAACTGTTTTGAACTTGATTAGCATCTTCAGCAGTTTCCAAATGCAAGAATTTAGTGGTAGCAAGTAGCACCAGCAGAAGAATTCTAGAGAGCTGACAACACAGTACAGGCAGTGTACAATTTATGAAAAAGTTGTGCCCCAAAAGTTAGCTGTTTGAAATTTTGAATGCATTCTACCTGTTAAGAAACAAAAATTCAACTGAGTAAATGTGAAGATCTAATTGGCTTGGGACGCCTGGGTGGCTCAATTGTTAAGCATCTGCCTTTGGCTCAGGTCATAATCCCAGGGTCCTGGCTCCCTGCTCAGCGGGAAGCCTGCTTCTCCGTCACCCCCTGCTTGTGTTCCCTCTCTCGCTGTGTCTCTTTCTGTCAAATAAAAGCTTTTTTTAAAAAAAAAATCTAATTGGCTTTATTAAGCGATTTGTTGAATCGGGTAGCATCCCACCTAGCAAGTAGGGGGGAACTCCAAGGAGTTGTACAAAATGGAAGGATTTTATAGAAGGAGGGTAGGGCAAGGAAGTTATTAGCAAAAGAGAAGGAAGGATTGTTCCAGGGCCCGGTCAGTTTCCCTTGGGAGAAGGGGCGGGGGGGGCGGTGTTCTGTTAGGTGAATCACCTCATCTTCCTTTGTGGGGATAGAGAGGGCCCATATGACAGATTACCTCATAGGGTGCTGATCAGAAAGTTCCAGACTCACTAGTTAAGACTACATTTTGTGGGGAGGTTGGAATTTATGATTAGGTGTTAGGTATTAAGCCCAGTTTGGTGACTTGGCCTAAGTGGCTTGGGCCTGTGGGTTTCCTTTTAACACCCCAAAGAAACAATATTATAAGTACTATGGGCCCAAGTCAGCCTAAAGTCAACCTAATTTTACCCATGGAATTCTTGGAGTATATGTAGTATCTACACTTAAAACAGTTTTATGAGTTGACTTCATTTTAAGTTCCAACTAGAGTCACCCAAAACAGATCTTCATTCAGTAGAATGAGGAGTTGAGAGAATATATGGAACATAGCAAAGAATCAGATATTAAACTCTGGTTGTTGGTAACTTGTTAACTAAGTCTTCAGAAAAGAAGACAGATTTCTGTATCTCCCTTTGTGTCCAAAAGGATAGGATGGAAATAAGATTTCCTTCAAAAGCTAGGAGCTATTTGTGGTTATCTTTTTTTTTTTTTAACTCTAAAAGAAATGCATATCCATTTAAAAATAAATACCAGTTTACTTAAAAGTAATGATAATCTCAACTTATTGTCAAGTGATGCAGAAAAAGTGCGTGTATATACATGCAACACAGATAAAGCACATGTGGCCAAAAAATTAGCAGTTTGTGAATATAGATGATGTTTATAAGGTTGTTTATATCCTTTCAACTTCTCTGTAAGTTTGAAATTTTCCCAAAAAAGATGGAGATTAAACAAACAGGAATATTCCTTTATCTCCAATTCCCAATTTTAGTGTATGTGCTGCCGAAGCGAAGCATCCTTTATCTCCAATCCCCAACCCTATTCATTCTCCAGAGGTAAACTGTTAGCAGTCAAGCTTGTATCTTTTCAAGCAAGTTTTTTAAAAATTCGTTTAGAAAGTTACAGAAGTATTTTTTGCATAAATGGAATCATAGTATACATAGGATTATGCTGTATTTTACTGATATTCTGCTTGCTTTTTAAATTTAACAGTATGTACTGGTTTTCTATTGCTGTGTAATAAATTACCACAAACTTAGTGACTTAAAACAACACAAATATAGAGTTTTGGAGGTCAGAAATCTCTCTGGGCTAAAATCAAGCAGGGCTGTGTTTCTTCAGGACACTTAGGGAAAATCGATTTTATTGCTTTTTTTTTCCAGCTTTTTAGAGTCTCCTCCAGTCCTTGGCTCATGGCCCCCTCCTCAGTCTTCAAAGCATCTTGAAGCTTAGCATCTTCAGGTATCTTTGACACTTCTCTCCTAAAAGGACCCTTGTGAAATCAGTGGGCCCACTTGAATAACCCCCATCTTAAGATCTTTAATTGTGTCTGCAAAGTCCCTTTTGCTTTGTAAGGTAACATATAGACAGATTTCAGGGATAGGACATGGACATCTCTGGAGGGCTCTTATTTTACCTACCACACTGTATATCATACCTAGCTTGCTTTATCAGTGTATGTGAATCTAGCATTCTTTTTAACAACTGCATAGAACTGATGTAAAATTTACGTAATCACTCTTATGAATATTTAGTTTTCTAATTTTTATGTGACAATAAGTCCTACTAGGAACATTTTTGTACGTATCTATGTGAATGTATCAGTACCTGTGGGTGTGAATGTACCTGTGGGATAAATTCCTAAAACTGCTGGGTCAAAGGATAAATGTGTTATTGATTTGATAATACTGCCAAATTGCCTTCCATACTGTTCTACCAGTTCACCTTCCCATAGCCACACCTATTTATTTCCCCATACTCTTGTAAACACAAAATACTAATAATCTTTTTCATGTTTTTAATATAGTAAAAATTTTATTATTCCAATTGCATTTCCATCATTAAAAATGAGGTTGAGCATTGTTGTATTACTTTCTTTTGGAATTTCAGATTAAACGTTTTGGACAAAAAGAGCAACATATTTCATGATGGACTTCTGAGAATTTGGGTCCATGATGTTTGTATTTATTTAAAAGCATGTTTACAGTATACTAAATGTTTTTTAGATAGAATAGCTATGCATTAAGGTCAGTGGCTTCCCAAAAGAAAACATGTTGTAATAATTACCAAGACTTCTTAATCAGTAAGTGTATATTGGGCTTTGTTGTTGATTACATAAAACACAATAATTTATTTCCTTGTTTCTAGGTTTTGTTTTGTTTTTTCTTGGTGTTGAAGTAATTCCGAATTGGGGTTTGTTTTTTTTTTTAAACTCTGTAACTACCACCTTCGTAGTATCAGCTTTGAATAAGTCTCCATTACCTCTTTTCACATTCTACTTTCCTCCACACAATATGTGAAATCTCTGTGATACATAGAAAAGATAGAGAAATGCGAAATGTAATTTGAGATTATCTATACTCAGCCTTCAGCTAACTGATCTTAAATGACTGATCTCTGAGAGAAAAGTTATTCCATCCATAACTCAAACCTTTTAAGAATCCTTTCAAACTGAAAACAGTGGTTGCTTCTGAAGGTAGGGGCAGGAAGATGACTGGGTGGCCAGAGTGGTAGTGTCAAGGGTGAGAGGGAGTCTTCTTAGTATATAGTCCTTCTTAGTATCTTTAAAGATTGTAAATATGGAACTAGGTCACCTATTTAAAAAATCATTTTTAAAGCCCTTTTATAGGGCGCCTGGGTGGCTCAGTTGGTTAAGCGACTGCCTTCGGCTCAGGTCATGATCCTGGAGTCCCGGGATCGAGTCCCGCATCGGGCTCCCTGCTCAATAGGGAGTCTGCTTCGCCCTCTGACCTTCCCCCCTCTCATGCTCTCTTTCTATCTTATTCTCTCTCTCAAATAAATAAATAAAATCTTTAAAAAAAAAAAAAGCCCTTTTATAATTCTCATGTGACTCAAGTGGCAGCTTGATTCATTCCGTTGAGGTGTGGGAAGATGAGCCTCATATCTCTCCACATTAGAGGTAGGATCTAAAACTGATTCTTAATCTCAGATTCCAACTTTAGTGTATACAGTTGACCCTCGAACAATGTGGGGGTTAGAGATGGCATATATAACTTTTGACTCCCCCAAAACTTTACTAATAGCCTGTTGACTGGAAGCCTCACTGATAACATGAACAGTTGATTAATACATATTTTGGATGTTATTTGTATCATATACTGTATTCTTACAATAAAGTAAGCTAAAGAAAATGTTAAGAAAATCATACAGAAGGGAAAATACATTACATACTGTACTGTATTAAAATTTACCTGTATGTGGACCTATGTGGTTGAAAACTGTGTTCAAGGAGCAACTGTATATTATTACTATTGCAGTATAAATTCCTGCGTGAATATATTTTGAAAGAAAATTAAATGTAAATCACCTAGAACTTATAAGTCAATATGATAATCCAAGTCCCATGCATTTAATTCTTCCTTCTTCTCCAAAAGTCTCATTGAAGTAACAAAAAGAAACACAGAGAAAATGCTGATAAACTTGGGTAATCAGAAGCTGAGGGTGTATACTAAAAACTTTGTTACTTCTAAAGGACACAGTGTTGGAGAGATTTCTTTGAACTTTTCATTGATCAGTTCTCAATATTTAAAAAAAAAACCTGAAATGTTGATTAATGCTCACCCATTCAATCCTCCTGCCAACCCCCCATGAAAAACATAGCTCAGAGCTACAAGTATTGTGAGCAAGGGAGCCAGTTGATGGGAAGCAAACCTAGACCTTGGCTCACACTTCTCAGGCTTCTTGGTTAGACCTCTTCTATTCAATGCAGTAGGATGTTGGTTTTTCTCAGGGCTTCATGGCTTCAGTTACCATCTATTTGATGATAGTTCCCAAGTGTAAATCTCCAGTCCCGTCACCACCACCAAAGGCAGACACTTAACCAACTGAGCCACCCAGGCGTCCCTAAAGTAAATAAATCTTAAAAAAATATTTCTGCCAGGGTGCCTGGGTGGCTCAGTCAGTTAAGCTGTGGACTTGAGATATTGGCTCAGGTCATGATTCCATGGGTCATGAGATAGAGCCCTGTGTTGAGCTCCACACAGCAGGAAGTCTGCTTGAGAGTTTCTCCTTCTGCCCCTCCCCCCACTTGCGCATGCTCTCAATTGCGCTCTCTCAAATAAAAAAAAATCTTTCTTAAAAAAAGTATTTTTGTGGCGCGCCTGGGTGGCTCAGTCGTTAAGCGTCTGCCTTCGGCTCAGGTCATGATCCCAGGGCCCTAGGATCGAGCCCCGCATCGGGCTCCCTGCTCCGCGGGAAGCTTGCTTCTCCCTCTCCCACTCCCTCTGCTGTGTTCCCTCTCTCGCTGTGTCTCTCTATCTGTCAAATAAATAAATAAAATCTTTTTTTTTTAAGAAGTGTTTTTACAGTATTTTTGCCTATCCTGATAGGCAAAATGCTCCCTTTGATCATGGTAAAACCTTTTGGCTAACATTGCTTACTATTTTAGGTTGAATTCTCTTACCCGCCCCTGATTCCAGGAGATGGACACGACAGCCACACTTTACCTGAAGAATGGAAGTATCTGCCCTTCCTTGCCTTACCAGATGGTGCACACAACTACCAGGAAGGTATGTAAACAATGGAACAATTAGTAGATGCTTTTTTTTTTTTAATTTACCAAGACATCTTAGATTCTAAGTATTTTGGTAAATCAAAGGCCTTTGGCTTCTTGTGACTATTCATAAAATATTTTAAATGCTTGTTTGGGGATGACTAGTCATGCACTGGAAGATTTCCAGAGGAGTGCTGGGCTTATGTTGGTAATGTTAGTGAACGTTGGCCACTCTTTTGCCAGGAGTCCTGGCCAAAGTAAGTGGCCAGATTAGGACATCTGCTGCTGGTAGCACTTCCTACATTCATACCTCAGACTCCTCTTGGAGGGAAACTAAAGGGCTTACCTGTACTGGCTACCAATTGACTAGGGCTCTAGCTGCAAACTTACTAGGTTAGTACTCCAATGCCCACGTGGGATTGCTTCTCCACCCCTGGAGCCACTGCTATTGCAGTGCTCTGCTTGAAAGTTTACATGTAAGGGGTGGCTGGCTGGCTTAGTTGGTAGAGCGTGAGACTCTTGATCTTGGGGTTGTAAGTTCAAGCCCCATGTTGGGTGTAAAAAAAGTTTGCATATAAGAGGAACATGTTAACACCCTCAGAGAAAAAGCAATGGTGAATTACTACTGAGTCTCCTATGACCCTATAAATGAGTGCTTTGGCTCAACAAAGGACGTTTTATTATGGCATGGACTCTACCAAAACACCAGATTAAACTTGGTTTAATTACCTCTTTTCCTTATACTTAATAATTTTCAGGTGAAATGAAGCAAATGTTACTATGCAGTTTAGTGTAAAATTTAAATACGTTATTTTTAACCTTGCAAACCTTTTCTTCCTAACTTTTTTATTATGAAAGCTTTTTTTTTTTAAGATTTTATTTATTTATTTGACAGAGAGAGAGAGAGAGACAGCGAGAGAGGGAACACAAGCAGGGGGAGTGGGAGAGGGAGAAGCAGGCCTCCCGCAGAGCAGGGAGCCCGATGCGGGACTCGATCCCAGGACCCTGGGATCATGACCTGAGCCGAAGGCAGACGCTTAGTCACTTTGTCCACCCAGGCGCCCCTGAAAGCTTTTAAACATACAGAAAAGTTGAAAGAGTAGTATAGTGAATATCCCACAAATTTTCTTTATGTGTGTGTACAGTTTTGCCTCTCCTATTTGAAAGTCTAACACCATGTTATAGACACTATGACAGTTTACCTCTAAATACTTCAGCATGCACTCCTAAGAGTAAGATTGTTCCTCAGGATAACTTCCAGTACCATTATGACAGCTAAGAGATTTAACAGTAATTTGAATATATCTAATATCTAATCTATGTTCAAATTTCTCCAGTTATTCCAAGAATTTCTTGGATCTATCCAAGATTCATGTGTTATCTTTTGTTTGTATGATTCTCTACCTCTTTTAATCTGAAATAAAATATTTTCCTTTTTTTAATTTTTTAAATTTAAATTCAGTTAATTAACATGTATTATTCGTTTCAGAGGTAAAGGTCAGTGACTCATCAGTCTTATACCGAGTGTTCGTTATATCACGTGCCCTCCTTAATGTCCATCACCCAGTTACCCCATCCCCCCACCCGGCCCCCCTCCAGCAACCCTCAGTTTGTTTCCTATGATTAAGAGTCTCTTATGGTTTGATTAAGTATTTTCTGAGATAAGTGATTGTAGTTTCAGTTTTAACCTGTTATAATTCAGCCTCTTGGGCTTTTTGAGAATGTGCATGAATGAATGTACATGGTAAGGCAGTAAGATGGATTCTAAGAAACCAGTGGTTGTGATGCTAGAAGTAGGTATGACATGGGTTCCTTGTTACATCATCATTTTGGTTGTAATTAACTGTATTATAATACTTCAGTTTACATTATTTATTAATAAGGGTAATTCACTTTGGTATTTACATTTTTCTGTGTATCTCTTAGATACGGTGTTTTTTCACTTGCCACCCAGAAATGGAAACGGAGCCACAGTGTATGGTATCTCCTGTTATCGACAGATTGAAGCCAAGGTATGGTAGTTACAGTGAACAACAACAAAAAACACTGGTATTATTTTAGATTTTTATAAACAATTTGAAGTTGTTTTCCCAATAGTACCAGTTTATTCACATGAATGTTTTTGTAAGTTGACATGGGTAACTATAATTACCATAAAATATTTTGTCCATTGATTTTATATAGTGATACCTAAATTATCCATTTGTCTTCGAAATACTGTATTTAAATTTTATAGTGTCCTTGAATTTTCTTTTTCTAGTGTTTGGTATATAATTTAGAAAAATGAAGTGATAATGTATGTTGTTCTTTAAGCAGCTGTTTAGAATTAGGGGATAGTACTTGTAGTAGTTTTGAAATACTTGCATGTTATCTTAATTATCTACAACTAAGATTTTGTTAATTCTTAAATTACCTGCCAGCTTAATTCCTGAATTACTATAATAACTCTAGTTAATAAATTCACATAAGCCAAGATGGGTAGCTTCCCCTTTCATATGGTTTGCTTCTGAGCAGCACTGGTTTTTTTGTGGTGAAGACACTCTGAGTAAAAATCTCTTGCCTATCATGACATCATTAGTACTCTAAAGTAGTGAGTGTTTCTCAACTTCAGCTATACATTGGAGTCACCTGGAGAGCTTTAAATACTAGAAAGGACTGGGTCCCAACCCCAGAGATTCTGATTTAATGTTCTGGTTCTCAGGAGTTTTAAAAGCTCCTCAGGTGATTCCAATATGTAGCCAAGATTGCAAACCACTGCTCTAAAACAGTGATTTTTAACCAGAATTACTTGGAGACTTTCTTTCTTTCTTTCTTTTCTTTCTTTTCTTTTCTTTCTTTTCTTTCTTTTCTTTCTTTCTTTCTTTTCTTTCTTTTCTTTCTTTCATACATTCCTGGCCTTTCCTTTTGCTGTGACTAAATTAGAATCTCTGGGAGTAGGGCCTAGGCAATTATAAGTTTTAAAAGCTTCCTCAGGTGAATAATTAAGTTAATCTTTTAAAATTTTCATTAGCTTTTTTTAAATGGCCATTTCAAACATGCAGATAAATTAAAAGAATTGTATGATGAACACCTGTATGCCCACCGTCTAGGTTCAACAAATGTCAGCTTTGTGTGTGTGTCTGTATTTTTCCCTGAACCATTTCAAAGTAAACTGCAGGTGCAAATTCCACCATACCCAAAGTAGTTAACTACTTGAAACAGCCCTTCATGCACAGGGCCTGGAATATAGGACACACCTAGTAAATATTTACAGAATGAATAACTGAATTTAAAGATAAAGATAAACCTGAGAGTAAGAGTTAGCCTGATAGCTTTGTACATTTGATTGCTTCATATTACTGTTACCCTTAATGTACATTTCTATGAGATGAACTGAGTTGCCCCCACCACTTTCTTGGAAATCTGTTCCTTTTACTCTTATCCCCTCTAGGTTGTGTAAACACTAGTAAAATTCTCCAAAGCTGTCATTAACAACAGTTGTCGTGCTCTGCATAGCCTTTAAATGGCATTTCATACTGCCTGTCTTCCTCACCCCTTGGGTCTGACCCACTCCACAGTATATTGAGGTTGCCATTTTCTCCACAAATTTTTCTATCCTTACCTGATAACCAGAGGGATGATAAGATAGGTATCCAAAGGACCTAGAACGTAGGAAAAAGACTGATTCCCTTTGAATGAAAGTGAGACCTGATAGATGAATCCAATCAGGGCAGAGAGGTAGAAAACAGATTGAAGGAAGGCTCTATTCTTGACTTAGTTTAATGACTGGTCGTCAGTCATCAGTCATTTGAAGACACTGAGGCCCCTTGGTCCTCAAGACAGGTCCGAAGAGATGTCAGGCAGTACACTACAGAGGGGAAGAATAGTTCTTACTTCCTTCACAGAATTATCTGAGGTTGATCAAATGAACGCTTGTTCCTTACTAGCAGAGAACTATAGACATCTCATGTGGTCACCCTCAGAATCATCAAGGCATGAGTTATGGCTCAGGGCTGGTCTACAATACTATTTTGCCAGGATAAACTCCAGGCAGCATAGAACCACCTTAACAAAACTGTTGCCAGTTCTTCTGTCTTGGGAGTTTTAAACTAGCCCCTTCTCACCAGGAACAGTAGTCTCTGAAAGGATGCCCATTTTCAAAAGAGAATCAAGGACATTTGATTTGCATTATGGGTGTGGCAACTTACACATAAAGTATTCTCCATCATACAGTAAATTCCTTGAGAGTAGGGATTCTCTCTCATGGTTACATTCCTAGTGCCTACCAGATTCTGGCACAAAGTTTCCTGGCTGACTCATTCAATAAATATTTTCTGAGATTCTCAATAAATTTGGAATTTAACTAAATGTAAGAAATTTTTTCTATCTCACTGCTATTTTTATATTGAAAGGTGATGATTTTTAAATATTTCTATGCAATATTTCTAATGATGACTGTTTACATAGGCATTGAAAGTACGGCAAGCAGATATCACCAGAGAGACCGTTCAGAAAAGTGTCTGTGTTCTAAGCAAGTTGGTAAGAAACCAAATAACTCGTTAATGTGTTTGTTAAATATTCGTGTCAGATTTTTACTTGAGAATAAGGCATTATTAGAATAAGGAGAGATTTATGGAAACAGTAATAGATTAAAATTCATTAGGGGCTCTTATTTATTCTTGTGCATCTCCTCTTCCTCTTTGCCTTTCAGCAGTTTTACTCTCATTTGCACCTCTACCCACAACTAGGTAAGACGAAGGAAATCTCCTAGCTAGGTATTTGGAAAAGAGGTTGACACTTGACCAAAATGAGGTAGCTAATATATTTCATTTATCCATTTTTATTTTTAAGACTTTGGATAAATAATATATTACTGAAACTCAAAATATCATAATCGCTAGATTTTATTGATGATATAAAAGTACATGACTTTTGCTATGAAATATGGTAACCTTAACTTGCTCTTTAAAAACTTAAAATTTGGGGACACCTGGGGTGGCTCAGTCAGTTAAGCGTCTGACTCTTGATTTCAGCTCAGGTCATGATCTCAGAGTTGTGAGGTTGAGCTCAGGGTCAGGCTCTGTGCTCAGCAGGAAGTCAGCTTGGGATTCTCTCTCTCCCTTTCCCCCTCCCCCTGCTCATGTGGCCGTGCTCTTGCTCTCTCTAAAAAATAAAATCTTGGGGCGCCTGGGTGGCTCAGATGGTTAAGCGTCTGCCTTTGGCTCAGGTCATGATCCCAGGGTCCTGGGATCGAGCCCCACATAGGGCTCCTGGCTCAGCGGGGAGCCTGCTTCTCCCTCTCCCTCTGCCTCTCTCCCTACTCATGCTCTCTCTGTATCTCTGTGTCTCAAATGAATAAATAAAATCTTTAAAAACAAAAATAGATAAAATCTTTTAAAAATTTTTGAGGAACAGAAATGACAATGAATTGTACAATAACAACACTTTAAAATTGTTTCATCTATGTACAGTTTGATCAGATGCAAGTGTATAATTTTAACTTTATTTTTTGAAGAAAATATATAACGTTTCTTATTTTTCATAGCTCTTCGTTAAATCATTTGTCATTTTCTTTCTTTTTTTTTTTTTTTTTTTTTTACTAATGGGAGAATAACACCTTTACCAATAACACCAAATGACTAATTCTACATGTAAATATAATCTCCCAAATCTCCTTTGTGGGGAAAAATCCAGATCTCTATCATATTAATTATCTTATAGCGGTATGATTACTGAATACAAACGTTTCTGCATTTAACCTAAATCAAAATGGAGAATATTTCATTTGCCTAGTCACCACATGTATGTAGGTTTTGTTTAATTATTTCTTCTGCATTGTCTACTTTCTTTTTTATTTTTAGTTTTTAAGATCTTATCCATTTGAGAGACAGTGAGCACGAGGGGTGGGGTGCAGAAGGAAAGGGGGAGAGAAAAACAGACTCCCCACTAAGCAGGGAACCCGACGCAGGGCTCAATCCCAGGACCCTAAGATCATGACCCGAGCTGGAGGCAGATGCTTAACAGACTGAGCCACCTAGGTGCCCCTGCCTTGTCCAGTTTCTTATATCCACAGACAATTTAAATGTAGTTTGCTTAATATATGTTGAATTTTGCAAAATAGGACTTATTTGGCTTTTACTACTAAGCTTAAAAAAGTACTGAATAGGGGCACCTGGGTGGCTCAGTCGGTCAAGCAGCTGCCTTCGGTTCAGGTCATGATCCCAGAGTCCTGGGATCGAGCCCCACGTCAGGCTCCCTGCTCAGCAGAGAACCTGCTTCTCCCACTGTTCCTCACCTTGCTCGCTCTCTCGCTCTCTCTCTTGCTCGTGCTCTTGCACTCTCTCAAATAAATAAATAAAATCTTTTAAAAAAAATTCTGGTTAATAATAATTTATACTGTGGGCCGTAATAATAAGATATTGAGGGCACCTGGGTGGCTCAGTCGTTAAGCATCTGCCTTCGGCTCAGGTCATGATCCCAGGGTCCTGGGATCAAGCCCCGCATCGGGCTCCCTGCTCAATGGGAGGCCTGCTTCTCCCTCTCCCCCTGCTTGTGTTCCCTCTCTCGCTGTCTCTCTCTCTGTCAAATAAATAAATAAAATCTTCAAAAAAAAAAAAAAAATAAGATTTTGAGGATCAGATATTGCTTCCAAGATCATAATTTTAAATAGAGGGCAAGAATAGACTCCTTGAAAAAACAAGGTTGTAAAAGACCCGGATATCAGAACATTGGTAGATTGCACCTAGATAGTTCCTAGAAGGGTAGCCTGAAAAATAGACATCAGTGAATACTTTTTTATACTGGGCCAGATGATCAGAATATAGGAGTACCAGATATTAAAGCAAGTGTGACATGTTAAAAGACTTCCTGAGTAATCTTTCTTCAAAGAACAATTATAATAATAATAAATGCCATTCATCAGGTCCCTATATGTCAGATGTTAATTCTATACCAGACACTTTTTAGATATAATTGTCATTTGAATCCTCATAAAACAGTGAGATCTAAGTATTTATTGCTCTCATTTTACAAATAAAGATGTATGAGAGAAAAAAATATCTCTCATAAACCTATTAAGTGATAAAATTGGGGGTGAAAATCCAGTTTTATCTATCTTTAAACAGCATAGGGGATAAGGAGAGCTAGCTCATGCAAAAGAGTTTGGTGGTTCATAGTGCATTGTAGTCTTTATATATAAAATATATGAAAATATATATAAAATATATATTTAAAATATATAAAATATTATACTTAGATCTTTAGGTGGTAATAATGATACATTAACAGGGATATTGGTGGGGGGAGCTCTTCTGGTATTACTTGTTTTAATTAATTAGAGTATATATACAGCATGGTCTCTGCATTCTAAGAAGGACACAGAAATCAGGAAACATCTAGAAAAGAACACTGAAAATAAAGGATGGAAATAGTAGAAGAGGGTCTTAAATAAAAAAAAGAATTAAGGAATAATTTTGTTGAAGTATACGAAAGAATATTTTGATAAAGGACACAGACTAGTTGTTCCAAGCCTCCATAGAGGACAAAAAAAGGAAATGAACTTAAATTTAATTATGAATGTTCAACTAGATATAAGAACTGGCTGTTATAAGGATGATTAAGGGTCATCACAAACCAGCAGAACAGTGCAGAAATAGAATGTTTTAAATTTTATAATAGCTAACGTTTAGGTGCTTTCCATGTGCCAGACACTCTGAGTGCTTTTACCTGTGTTACTTAGTTCTGGAAACAACGCCATAAGATGTGCTGTCTTTTCATATGCCAGTGTGCACATCAGCAAGCAAATGTGGAGAGGTTCAGTGCCTGGGGTTATGTGGCTGAGTGATAGAGCAGATCCAGGGGGTCTGTGCTCACCTCTCAACCACTGTACTCCAAGTGTGTCAGGCTCTTTTCAACCGCAGCCATAGAGCTGGACCAGGTGATATAACACCTTTTAGCTGTGGATAAGATACTAAAGTTGAAGTTCGTTTTTCTCCCTGTTCTTTCAATTACAAAGTTGTAAGATGTTTGTTTTTTACTATTATCCAACTAATAGTATTTTTTTTCTTTAAGCCTCTCTATGGCTTACTTCAAGCAAAACTTCAGCTCATTACACATGCATATTTTGAAGAGAAGGATTTTTCCCAAATTTCCATTCTAAAGGTAACTATATCCCTCTATAGATATATTTGGCTGAAAACAGATTCATGAATCAATTAATCTTGTCAGTAATATTTTGGAAGATAATCTTGTTAGCTTAAGAAAGACATTCTTCTTTGACAGTAACATTGACCCTACTATGATCCAGCAATTGCACTACTACTTATTTATCCAAAGGATACATAAATACAGATTTGAAGGGGTACGTACACCCCAGTGTTTATAGCAGCATTATCAACAATAGCCAAACTGTGGAAAGAGCCCAAGTGTCATCGACTAATGATTGGATAAAGAAGATGTGGTATGAAATCTTGCCATTTGCAACAACATGCATGGAGCTAGAGTGTATTATGCTAAGCAAAAGAAGTCAGAAAGACAAATACCATATGATTTCATTCATATGTGGAATTTAAGAAGCAAAACAAATGAACATATGGAAAGGGGAGGGGGAAAAAAGGGAGAGAGGGAAACAAACCATAAGAGACTTTCAAGGATAGAAAATAATCTGCTGAGGGTTGATGGAGGGAGGTGGGTGGGGGATGTGCTAGATGGGCGCCGGGTATATAGGAGGGCACTTGTGATGAGCACTGGGTGTTGCATGTAAGTGATGAATCATTGAATTCTCCTGAAACCAATATTCCACTGTATGTTAACTAGAATTTAAATAAAAATTTAAAAGAAAAAAAAACCAAAGATTTGCAAATTGGAAAAAAGAAAAGGAAATAACATTGAAAGGCGAAGGATCTGTCCAAAATGTACAGTTGATATTTATTAAATTTAACCAAACTGCCTTTTATTAGGAAATAATGACTACAAAGGACTATAATTAATGTGTTTCTATTAATGGGTGGTAGCTCTTTTGCTATGGCATTGCTTCTCTAAATTTGCTTGTCTTATTAATATACTGCACAATATGTTTATCAGTCTTCTGGTTCCAATCTCCCAAATCAAAAAACAAAACAAAACCAGACTACATGACTGTTATACTAAAGATGGATAGCATGTTTTTCTTTGGGCTGCCATGAATGTATGGAACATGGATCTCTCCTGGATTTTAGTGAGTATAGGACAATTAGGTGTTTAGCAAGAAAGTAGAGGGAACTTAGCCTAGAATCCATACCACCATGTGAGTGAACTAAGCTTTTAAAATGAAGAGGAAGAGAAGGAGGGAGTGCTGGAAACTGGTAAGGTTTCAGAGAGACCTTCATTGTTACTGGCGAAACAAACTGCCTCGGTTAAAGAACCAATTTTTTCCTGGTCATCATACTTCTAATTTAGTGTCTGAAATGATTGTAAAATGTTCTAAATTGAATTTATATTTTATAGGAGCTTTATGAGCATATGAATAGTTCCTTGGGAGGAACTTCATTAGAAGGATCCCAAGTATATCTTGGTAAGTAGCTTTTCTACAAATCAGAAGAAATGCCCTCATTTCTTCACGTTTGGTAAACCAAGTTGCATGGAAAACTTCATAAAGTTAAATTTCTGTATGGGATCTAAATTTAAATTCTTCAATGTTTGATGTTGCTGTTCCCTTACATATCTTCTTAGCCAGTATTTATTTCTGTTGAGAAAGGTTATAACATAATTGTAGCAGTATTTAGAACTATTATTCTATAAAGCAGATTTCTGCTTTTCAGAATAATAACAGAAGTTTTTTCTTTTTCTTATGGTTAGGCTGGCCAGGTCAATTCCCTGTTAAAACAGAGAGGAAGAGCAAGAGAGAGAGATTTGCTCAGCTCTTTTCTATCCTAAAATTTTTCAAGTTGGGGGTTTTGTTTGATTTATACTGTTTTGATAATCCAGAATATTCATTGGTGTCCAAGGTACTCAATAGGCACTCAATAAATATCCTTTTCATGATGAGAAACTAATAAAGTAGCCATTAGCCTCATGTGGCTATTTACATTTAGATTAGAATTAATAAAAGTTAAATAAAGTTAAAAAGTCATTTTGTGAATACATTTGCTACATTTCAAATGTTCATTGGTCACATGTGGCTACTGTATTGGACAAAGCAGATTTAGAACATTTCCATTATTGTAGGAAGTTCTGTTGGACCATGCTGTCTTTGACCGTTAACAGTTATTTGATAAATTCCAAGTACATGTGTACATAATCAAGTATTACGTAAATATTTTAATATTTGCATATTCTTCTATTCCTATTTTTACCTACCTTTTCTTTGATGGGAAGAAACTTTCTTTGACAAAACCCATAGGTTGTCATCACAGATTAGCTTTTTTGTTAACGTTGTAGGTCTGTCTCCTCGAGATCTTGTGCTTCATTTTCGACACAAGGTATGATACCTTATTTAATTTATAATGTACTAAAATTGTGTTCATTTAACTGAGCAAATTCTATATGCTACAAGGTCCAATACAGATTGTGGCATACCATATTTTAGTTCTTCTAAGACCATTCTCATAATGATAAAAGTTGAAAATGTTGGTAGAGCTTATAGAAGTTTTTAAAAGTATAGGAATACTGTCTATTTCTGTGCAGAAGAGGATACTTTTTCTGTTGTCTTTGTAATTTCAGATGTCATGAAATTAGAGTGGAAAGGAACATGTTTTAATCTTGCAGAGTAGTTTATATGTTGCTCTGAGAGTGAAACATTTTCTAATAAAATATTATACTTAATGTCTTCTGATCTTTATTATTAAACATATGTTGACTGGGACATACATTAATCATTCATGTACACACATTTATTGAGTATCTGCTGTGTGAATGCCCTGGAGATCCAGAAACAAATGAATAGTCCCTGCCCTTGAAGGAGCTTGCAGATATTTCAAGCAAAAATAACATAACTCCTTCCAAAAAGCATAATTTGTTAGAGATTTAAGTGGTTCTTAATTAATACATAATTTTTAATTTTTCAGTATAAGTTCATAATTTTCAATGTAGTTTTAAGCACTATAGTTAATATTATTGATTAAATGATATATGGTTATGTTTGAGGAAGGGAAAAGGCAAATGAATAATAGGCTTGAGTTTATTTTAATGCAATATTTTTTCTTTAGGTCTTAATCCTGTTTAAACTAATTCTTCTTGAAAAAAAGGTGAGATTTGAAGGAATGGAATATTTAACATGTATTGACATTTCTTAAATACTATATAAAATTAAAACTAATGGTAAAGTATAAATGAAGATTTTTTTTGCCTGTCATATTTTGGTAGACTGAAGCACATTTTTTTATTCACTACCACCGAAGTATAAATTCGTGTAGTCTTCTCTAGGGGCAATTTGACAGGAACCAATTTAAACAGACTTAAATAATAATGAAATGTATTGGGTTACTGCAGACTTCATGGCTGATTGATTGAATGGTTCTACGGTATAATTAAGTATTGAGATTTTTTTCATCTCTTTGCTCCACAGTCTGCAGTGCTAGCTTTATCCTGTGCCTGGTTTCCCTTGTAGTGTAGGTAAACCGCCAACAATAATTGGTCTGTATGCTCTCTCAGTTATAACTGGTGGTAGAGGGGTGTCTGGGTGGCTCAGTCGGTTGAGTGTTAGACTCTTGGTTTTGGCTCAGGTCATGATCTCAGGGTTGTGAGATCCAGCCCTGGGTTAGGCTCCGTGCAGAGTGGGGAGTCTGCTTGAGAGCCTCACCCACTGCCCCTCCCCTCACTGGCGCATGCTCTCTCTCTCTCTAAAATAAATAAATAAATTGGGGTGCCTGTTGGCTCAGTCAGTTAAATGGCCGGCTCTTGATTTCGGTTCAGGTCATAATCGCAAGGTCATGGGATCTAGTCCCCCTGTTGGACTCTGTGCTCAGCACAGAGAGTCTGCTTGTCCCTCTCCCTCACCCTCTCTCTCTGTACCTCCCCCTGCTTGCTAGTGCACGCTTTCTCTCTGAAATAAATGCATAAAATCTTCAATCAGTAAAATCTTAAAAATAATTGGTGTTGGTGGTAGAAATAATACCTATTCCCAAACCATTTAATAAAAATCTTCCTTTGTAATTTGTTTAAACCCGTGAGGCCATGTGCCTGGAGTGAACAAATAATTGTTGCCAAAGAAGTACATATACTAGTTGGTTTAAACTTGGGTTCCAGACCATTCTCTAGTACAAAAAGATTGGTTTGCCATGATTTTAGACCAAGGGTGTACAAACTAGGCCCCAAGGCCAAATCTGGCCCACCATCTATTTTTATAAAGTTTTATTTAAACACAATTATACCCATTCATCTCCTTACTGCTTATTGCTGCTTTTGCACTATAGGGGCAGAGTTGAATAGTTGTGACAGAGACCATATATATCGCCTGCAAAGGAAGGATTCTTAGTATTTGACCCTTTATAGAAAAAGTTTGCTGACCTCTGGGTTAGACTAATCAGGAGCTGCCCTTGGATCTGGGGCCAGTTTTATATACCATATTACTGTGCTAAGTGGAGTAGGGGTGGAATAGATGTTCTAAAGTCAGCCATTTATAATGTCCAGTATGGTTTGTTACCTTAAAAATATTTATTCCTTTGGCCCAGTAGTTCTCTTAGAGATTTATTTTCCAGAATTAATGTGAGTTAGACACAAAGTCCACCTAAGGCATTCTGTCACAGAATAATTTATAATAATGAATTATCAGTGAATAAGTACTGGTTCATCTTGTATATTGTATATAATTCCAAATGACTAAAGAGATTCTGAGATTTTTTTTATTGTTGTAAAGATGTTTCACTGAATGTTAAGTGAAAGTTTATCAAAGTACATATCAAGTCCATGATCCCAATTTTATAAATAAATATATATTCATTAAAAAGAGACTGGAAGGAAAGATATCAACAGTTTTTGTTTTGTTTTGTTTTTAAAGATTTTATTTATTTATTTGACAGAGAGATAGCACAAGTAGGCAGAGCGGCAGGCAGAGGAAGAGGGAGAGGCAGGCTCTCCACTGAGCAGGGAGCCCGATGCGGGGCTCGATCCCAGGACCCTGGGATCATGACCTGAGCTGAAGGCAGACACTTAACGACTGAGCCACCCAGGCACCCCAGATATCATCAGTTTGAGAATATAGGTTATATATTTATTTATTTACTTACTTATTTAGAGCATCAGCAGGGGAAAGGGCAGAAGGAGAGGGGGAGAGAAAGAATCTCAAGCCGACTCCGCACTGAGCTCAGAGCCTGACACAGGGCTCGGTCTCAAGACCCCGAGATCATGATCTGAGCCAAAACAAGAGTCAGACACTTTACTGATTGAGCCACCCAAGTGACCCTAGGTTATATTTTTAAGAAGGAAATACTCTTCTAGTTTTCTGTAATGAGTATGTATTTCTTCTTCAAAGAGAAACATGTAATTTTTTAAATGAATGAATCTAATATGTGCAATGTTACAACTTTTTAAAAAGTTTTTAATTGTTGTAAAATACACAAGACACATAATTTACCATCTTAACCAGTTTTTAGTGTATAGTTGAGTGGCATTAAGTACATTCACATTGTTGTGCTATCATCACCATCCATTCATAGACTCTTCATTGTGCAAAACTGAAACTGTACCTATTAATACAGTAACTCCCCATTTTCCCCTCCCCACTGACAGCGACCCTTCTACTTACTGTGTCTATGAAGTTGGCTACTCTGAGTTCCTTATACAAGTGAAATCATGCTGTATTTGTCTTTTTGTGACTGGCTTGTTTTACTAAGCATAGTGTCCTCGAGGCTGATCCATGTATAACGTGTCAGAATTTCCTTCCTTTTTAAAAAGGGCTGAGTAACATCTATTGTATGTACGTACCATATTTTTTTTTTATCCCTTTGTCCTTTGATGGACACTTGGGTTGCTTCCACCTTTTGAGCTCTCATGAATAATGCTACTATGAACGTTGGTATGCATACATTTCTTCAAGACCCTGCCTCCAATTCTTCTGGGTGTATACCCGGAAGTGGTATTGCTGGACCAGACGGTAATTCTGTTTTTAATTTTTTTTTTTTTGAGTAACCACCATACTGTTTTCCATAGTGGCTGCACCATTTTACCTTCCTGTCAGCAGTGTGCAAGGATTCCAGTGTCTCTACATCCTTACCAACACTTGTTGTTTTTTAGTTTTTTGATAGTAGCCATCCTAATAGGTGTGAGGTGGTATCTCCTGGTTTTGATTTGCATTTCCCTAATGCTTAGTAATGTTGAGCACCTTTTCATGTGCTTGTTGGTCATTTGTATGTCTTCCTTGAAGAAATGTCTGTTCACGTCCTTTGCCCATTTTAATCAGATTTTTTGGATTTTTTTTTTTTTTTACTTGTTGAGTTGTAGGTTTCAAACTTTGTTGTTGCAGTTCATAATAAGAAGTATTTTACATTGCAACCCAGGGCACACATAGATATATGTATCTGAAACAAAAGTCTTCCAAAATAGTACTTAGCCTAGCTACATGTAGTGGCATTTATTATCATATAACTTTGTCTAATGTGGCAGATCACAGGTACACTCTTTTAATATTGATTTGATGAAATAAGGATGTCCTTTAATGCAACACTTGGTTTCTCTGTACTTGGAAAGCACTCCTTAAGTAAGATCATCTATAAGGAAAGCATAGACAATTGTGGGTGCTATGCTCTGTCCAATAGCACTTCAGTGTCACTAAATGATTTAATTGTTTAAAAAAGAAAAAAAAACTCACCTAAGCAAATCTTTGCTTTTTTCAAGTAATTTAATGATAAGTGTCGCTTTTAAACATCTAATCCTGTTTGATTTTTTTTCTCAAGTTTTATTCTGAAAAATGTCAAACCTACAGAAAAGTTGATAGAATACTATAATGAACTTTTACACGCTTGATCTGTATTGATGATTAACATTTTGCCACTTTTGCATTATATTGCTTTATATATGTTCATTCCCCCCCCCCCCCGAATCCTAATAATTTTAAAATCATGGTATTTTACCCCTAAAAACTTTAGGATATATTTCTTTTTTTCTTTTTTCTTTTAAAGATTTTATTTATTTATTTGATAGACTAGAACAAGTGAGGAGAAGCAGGCTCCCCAGAGAGGCAGGCTCTGCGCTGAGCAGGGAGTCTGACATGGGGTTCCATCCCAGGACCCTGGGATCAAGACCTGAGCCAAAGGCAGATACTTAACCAATTGAGCCACCCAGGCGCCCCAGGATGTATTTCTTTCTTTCTTTTTTTTTTTTTTTAAGATTTTATTTATTTGAGAGAGAGAAACAGCATGAGAGGGGATAGGGTCAGAGGGAGAAGCAGGCTCGATGTGGGACTCGATCCCAGGACTCCGGGATGATGACCTGAGCCGAAGGCAGTCGCTTAACCAAGTGAGCCACCCAGGCGCCCCCCAGGATGTATTTCTTAAGAATAAGAGTGTATTCCCATATAACCAAAATACCATTTTCACATTCAGGAAATGCAGTCCATTTTCACATTTTCTCGGGTGTTATAATAACGTCCTATAAACTGGTTGTTTCTTTCACTCTGGGGACCAAGCATCATGTATTGCCTTATAGTTCTCTTTAATCCTTTAATCTCAAACTGCTCTACCACCTTGCTGTTTTTTTGGTTTCTTTTTGTTTTTCATGGCATTGGCTTTTTTTTTTTTTTTTTTTTAAAGAATACAAACAAGTTATAAGATTAGATTTGTCCGATTATTTTCTTTTGGCTAGTTTCAGATTAAGCTTCTGTGGCAAGAGTACTATACAGGTCTGTCCTTCTCAGAGTTACCATACCAGGAGGTCCATAACTGTCTGTAGTATTATTGGGGATGTGAAACTTGATCATTTGATTAAAGTGGTAGTCCCCAGATTTCTTCATAATGAGGTACTTGTGTTTCCCTTCACAACTAATAGCTAATCTGTGGGATGATAAATTTGAAGCTATGTGAATATCCGGTTGCCCAGTAACTTTTCATAGTAGCTGTCGCTTCCATTCGTAATTTTTAACTGAATCATGGTAGATGCTTGGTGATTTCTTTGATTCTTTCATTAATGCTATATTAGCTGTTATTCTTCTGTAAAGAAGTAGTTTTCCTTCTCTATATCTCCCCCCGCCCTTTTTTTATGTTGTAGACTCATGGATTTTCTAATTTAATTTTGATTTAATCCATTTCAGGTTCTCTTTTATATTTCTCCAGTGAATAAATTGGTGGGTGCCCTGATGACTGTGTTATCCCTTTTTCCAGGTAGGAGGGTAACAGTATCTACTCTTTCTTTCATTTAACTTGTACTGGAACTTTGAATGATAAAAGATTTTAAGGATAAACTTGCTACGGGTAACATTTCTATTTTAACATGATTTTTCTTTTGGCATTGGGTTTCTCTCTTTTGTATGAGATTTTTCTTTTTTTCTTTTTTTTTTTTTTAATTAAAACGTGTGCAAGTGTAACTTACTAAAATTTTTATAGGAGAGTTCTAGTTAGAATGGAATATGCAACTCTTATCTTTTCCCACCTTATTGTAAGCCAAGCTGTTCTCCAATATTGTATGTTGTAGGCATGATTGAACACGGTCTCAGTGACTGTTCTCAGTACAGACCCCGAAAGAGTATGTCTGAAGATGCTGCGCTTCACGAAAGCAATCTCCCTGCAGATGATTTTGTTTCTGTGTCTGCTCCTGACATTTCAAATACCAACTCAGGAGCTGTTAAGGAAATCACGACAGGAAAGCACGGAGGAGATGCTGGCATCAGCACTGAAGAACCGTTGCTCCGAGCAGACGATGACAGCAGCAAAGTTCAGGAACCCAATGACACCAGTCAGTATTTGAAACCTCCTTCTCGCCCATCTCCAGAGTCTTCAGAAAGTGACTGGGAGACCTTGGATCCTAGCGTCTTAGAGGACCCCACCTTGAAAGAAAGGGAACAGATGGGGTCAGAACAGACAAACTCTTTTCCAAAGGAGTCTGTGCCCTCAGACAGTCCTCCGATTACTGTACAACCTCAAGCTAATACGGGCCAGGTGGTCCTGATACCAGGGCTAATTTCCGGTTTGGAAGAAGACCAATATGGCATGCCCCTGGCCATCTTCACAAAGGTAAAGTTTAGTGTTTGCTTTTTTTTTTTTTTTTCAAAGATTTATTTGTTAGTGCACATACGAATGGGGAGAGGGGCAGAGAGAGAGGGAGAGAGAGAGAATCTCGAGCAGACTCTCCACCAAGCCAGGACCCCAGTGTGGGGCTCGATCTCACAACCCTGAGATCATGACCTGAGCTGAAATCAAGAATTGGACGCTTAACCAACTGAGCACCCAGATGCCCCTAGTGTTCCTTATTGAGACCCTTAAAGAATCTGACCATCCTTTTATTTATTTATTTATTTTAAGATTTATTTATTTTTCTGAGAGAGAGAGAGTAGGTGGAGGGGCAGAGGGAAATAATCTTCAAGTAGACTCCCCATTGAGCGTGGAGCCCGAGACGGGGCTCAATCTCACGACCCATGAGATGGCCTGAGCTGAAACCAAGAGTTGGACGCTCAACTGACTGAGCCGCCCAGGTGCCCCCTGACAACTCTTGTAGAATTTAACTTGGCAGTGTTGAACACATTTTCAGGTCTGAAAATTATCCTTGAAAACTGTAAAATACATAATGTATAGTGCTATGGTTATCTGTGACCTTAGTGTCACATATGCCAGGTACCATACTAATTTCTAAATTCTTATATCCATGATCTTGCAGTCTGCCATGAAAGACAGATACATCTTTCTGGTAACTAGAGCACAGTTTTATGGTTTTCTCTAAATACTGTCCTTTATGCATGAAGTAAGACTTTATATGGAAAAGAAAGATGGGTAGTGTTGATTGGAACATGTATTTCTTCCTCTATGATAAATTCTTCCTGGGTTTATCCAGCTTTACAAATAAGTATTTGCCCCAAGTCAGTATTGATGAATAGTTAACAGAGAATGCTTTGTTCATTTTGTGGCCTACTGGGGGATTCTGAAATTATCTTAATTTGTTTTATGATTGAACTAATGCACAGTTTCTTAAAACTGGAATTTAGAAACCTGGGGAGAAAACTCAGGACTCTCAAACTGCTGCTTATGGTTAGTAGCCACCAGTTACAGGTTTTCTGAACTCACATGTGGGTGTTGGGACTACTTATACTTGTTGAAGCTTTACCCACCCACCCTCCAATTTTTATCATGTGGAGCTATTAAGAGGGCGATTAACGGGAGGGATTTTATTTTTGTCTGTGAGGTTGCTGAATTAAAGCAATGTAAACATATTTTGGTGGCTGCCTATAAACCATGTTTGGCAGAATGTTCTATTTGTGTGCATTATACCACTACTGAATGTATGATGGACTTACCACCATTATTATGGTAAATAAAATGTTTTTCTTTTTGGTTTTATGTTTTATTATGTACTGATTAAAATCTAATTTGTTATTCAATCACAGTTGTAAATACAAGTGCTGGTTCTTTTTTGTCATTAACTTTGGAGTATGAAATATTCCTTTTTTAATTGAAATATAGTTGACACAATATTCTTAAAAGTGAATCGTCTTTAGGCTTTTTTTTTTTTCTCTTGAAGATCATAAAGGACTTAATACAGAAGAAATTAGGTTAGCCAAACAGCAAAAGTAATTTTAAAAATAGAAGCTAGGGGGTGCCTGGAGAATATTGTTAAAGGTAGGATATTGAGCCTTGAAGAGAATGATAAGCTGACTGGTCCCCTGATTCAGTGTATGAATAAATAGAAACAAATTTATACATAATAAAACATTTAAGTCTCGAAGAGATGCTCCAGCTCTCCAGCTTTTCCAGTCTTCTCTCTGGTACTTGAAATTACTAGAGGATGATGCCTTTCATGTCAGTTTTAAAGAATGAGCCTTCCTGAGTGCTGTAGATACCAGATGCTAGAATACGCTTGAACCTATCCTGAGAGCTGATTTAGGAAGTGTAGGGAAGAAACTGGGGTGCAGAGGGGAGAGGCAGCTTTCGGGTACAATGCCCATAAGATGAAGAGAAGGAACTAAGGGGGGAACCAAAGGAGGAGGAGGAGGAAAATTAGAAAACTCTCCTATGTGGTATGTGTGCTCTGCTGGACTGTACCACTTTAGAAGCAGAGAAATGTTGGAGAATGAGGGAAATGGAAAAAAGCAAAAGCAGAAGTTGGGGTAGCTATTTTCAGATATGGAAGAGTCCTGAAGGCTTTTCTTAGGTCTTTCCCTGATTTTAAATCTTCCTACCTTACTACTGAAAGAGTCCTGGAATTGGCCACACACTGGAGCAAAGCAGTTACAGCAGGACCAGCCAGAAGGCCTAGAGCCCTGGGAGTTAAGGTTCCTACTTGTTTTAATCTCATGAGTCTGCTTCTGCCTCCTCTCTTCCAGGTATGAGGCAATATTTATTATTTGATAAAAATTAGTTGGATCTTACCATGAATGAAACTCTGATGAAAAGTCACCTAAATTGAAGTAACTCTTAACTGAATAAAAGGATTTTTATTTTTAGTATCTGAGGGATAGGGAAGATGATTTTAAGCAGTCACTAAAAAAATTATTTTTGAATTTTTTACCTTTTTTTAAAGATTAGCTTCTTAGTTTTGTTGTTTCGGTTTTTGTTTTTAAAGATTTTACTTATTTATCTTAGAGAGCAAGAGCGTGAGTGGAGGGGGTGGGTGAGGAGCAGAAGGGGGAGGGAGGGGGAAAGAATCTCAGGCAGACTCTGCACTTAGTGTGGGGCCCCTCGTGGGGCTCGATCCCATGACCCTGAGATTATGACTTGAGCCGAAACCAAGAGTCAGATGCTCAACCAACTGAGCCACTGAGGTGCCCCAGTTTTTTTTTGTTTTTGTTTTTTGGTTTCTTTTTTTAATTACATATATCTGATACCTTTGGTGTTTTAAATAAATGTCTCCATAAGAAGATCAGTTAATTTAGAAATCTTAATTTCAGTTTGTAACTTTTTTAGTAAAACAATAAATTTATGAAAAAATTAAAAATATATGTAGTTAGAAACCAGAATTTTTGATCTGCCACATTTATTAATCTCCTTTAAGTATTGCTTCTGAGTTTATATTTGGTTTGCTTGCTTGCAGCTTGTCATTTTCTTTCTTTTTTTTTTTTTTTAAGATTATTTGACAGAAGGAGAGAGACAGCGAGAGAGGGAACACAAGCAGGGGGAGTGGGAGAGGGTGAAGCAGGCTCCCAGCAGCTTGTCATTTTCAAATTTAGGTTATCAAAGCTATCTTGATTGGCTAGCCAAAAAGTTATGGATGCATGTTTATGAATCTTATTTAAGTGGAACCACAAATTTTTTTTCTCTTGACATAGTTTTTAGTTTCATTCATGTTTTTGCATAATATTGTATATTATTCCTATGTAGTTTTCCATTTTCAGCTGTTGTGCAGCTTATCAATTGTGTGGATGGACGTCTGCGTTGTTGCCAATTTCTGGTTATACAAATAATGCTGCTATGAAATTCTTTTTCAGGAGTCTTGCTAGACACATGCCAGAGTTTCTATAGCATTCAGTACCTAAAAGCAGGAATACTGGATCATGTGGAATGGGTGCTTTCAGCTTGACTAGAATTCCCAGTTGTTTACTGAAGTGGTTCTGACAATTTCCACCATTCCCACAACAGGGTATGAGTTCCCAACTGCTCAGCATTCTCACCAACACTTGATATTGTCAGACTTCTTAATATTTAGCCAATTTGTTAATATCTTATGGCTCTTGGTTTGCATTTTTTCAGTAATTATTGTTGAGATTGAATATCTTTCCATATTCTTGTTAACCATTTGGATTCCCCTTTGTGTGGTATTTGTTCAAAACTTCTGGATTGTCTTCCTTGTCACTGATTTGTGGGACTTAATATATTCTAAATACCTTTTCTGTTTATCATTTTTTACTTTATGGTTAGTGCCTTGGAGATCATATTTAAGCAGTCCCCCCTACCTTGAAGTCCTAGGTTATCTTTTAAAGCTATATAGTTTTGACTTTCACAGTTTGGTTTTTATTAACTGGAATTAATCTCTGTGTATGTTTGAGGAAGGAGTCTTTCTGGACTCTTTCTTGTTATTTCATTGATATTGTAGATTTGTGTATTTGTCCATCCTGGGGCAGTTCCCCCCTGTATGTATATCCTATCAGGCAGAAAAAAGGCTTTGCCTCTTATTACTGATCCTTAAGCATTTCTTAGCCCTTTTCATTTCCACATCATTTTAGGATCAATTTAAGTTCTCACACAGGTTGAGATTTTGATAGGGATTACCTTTAAACCCCAGATAACTTGTGGAGAGAAGGGACATCCCTATAACAGGGAGGCTTCCATTTCATGAACATGTTTATCATCCCCGACCAAAAGAGAGGTGAGAAAATGGCATCCAGTCCTGATCACACTGTAGCCCTTTCCAGGGCACAAGAGAGAAGCACACTGTGCTTTTGCAGCTCTTTAGCAGATTAGCTCATGACAGATTTGCTAGATTTACCAAGCTGAGGTGTGGGTTTTTGTTTTTTAGTTGCGGTTAAAAAAAATGTGTGTGTTTGTGGGTGTATAAAATTTACCCTGTTTACCATTTTTTTTTAAAGGGAGGAGGGGCAGAGGGAGAGGGAGAGACAGAATCTTAAGCAGGCTCCACGCCCAGTGCATTAGCCAGACACAGAGCTCCATCTCATGACCCGGAGATCATGACCTGAACCAAAAGCAGGAGTCAGCCATTTAACCGACTGAGCCACCCAGACGCCCTGCCTCGTTTACCATTTTTAAGCGTACAGTTTAGTAGTGTTAAGTAACGTTCACATCGGTGTGCTGTAGATCCGAAGTTGCTCATCTTGAACTGAAACTCTATAACCATTAAACAATAACTACCCATTCCCCCTACCCCTGGACACTACCCTTTCTGTTTCTATGAATTTAACAACTCTAAACACCTTTTTAAGTGGAATCATACGTTATTAATCTTTTTGTGACTGCCTGTTTAACTTAACATAATGTTCTCAGGGTTCATCCATGCTGTAACATAGGTCATTTCCATCCTTTTCAAGGCTGAATAATATTCTGGTGTATGTATATATCACACTTTGTTTATCCATTCGTCTGTCAATGGACATTTGGGTTGCTTCCACGCTTTGGCTATTGTGAATGCTGCTGCTTTGAACATGGGTGTGCAAATACTGTTTCAGGCGTTTTTTGGGTTTTTGGGGTTTTTTTTGTTTTTTGTTTTTTTTTTTTACTATTATATACTACAGCTCCAAATATGGAAATTAAAGTACCCTAGAAAAGTGAAAAGTCAGAAGTGGGCTTGGGTATGCAGGCTGTTTTATGTGAAAGGACCCGTGCTCTTGCTGCTACCATACAATAAGGAACTTTAAAAGATTTAGGAAAAATAGATCATCATTAAAAGTATGACACAGGACTCCTGGGTGGCTGAGTCGGTTGGGTGTCTTCCTTTGATTCATGTCATGATCCCGCGGTCCTGGGATCAAGCCCCGCATTGGGCTCCCTGCTCAGCAGGGAGTCCGCTTCTCCCTCTCCCCCACCTCCCCTTGGCTCATGCTCTCTCTCTCTCTATCTCAAATGAATAAATAAAAATCTTTAAAATATATATATACTACAGTTTTTTTAAAAAGTAACTGACACAATTTTAAGGCCATTTTGAACTCTTAATTTTATAAATATGTAATATTTTGGGGGTGCCTGGATGGCTCAGTCGTTGAGCGTCTGCCTTGGGCTCAGGTCATGATCCCAGGGTCCTGGGATTGAGCCCCGCATCGGGCTCCCTGCTCCACGGGAAGCCTGCTTCTCCCACTCCCCCTGCTTGTGTTCCCTCTCTTGCTGTCTCTCTGTATCAAATAAATAAATAAAATCTTTAAAAATATATATATATATACATATGTAATACTTTCACATGGCTCAATATTCAAAAGATTCTAAAGCATCTATAAAAAAAAGTCTCCCTCGGGGCGCCTGGGTGGCTCAGTCGGTTAAGCGTCTGCCTTCGGCTCAGGTCATGATCTCAGTGTCCTGGGATCGAGCCCCGCATCGGGCTCCCTGCTCC